>NC_084753.1:16351059-16408559 GCF_033978785.1 Entelurus aequoreus | reverse complement strand
TAAAGGCCTCCTCTCAAATAGACACCTCCTTTAAATAATCACCTACTACTCCTTGTACTTGGTCCCTATTTAGGCATGTTACTAAAGGCCTCCTCTCAAATAGACACCTCCTTCAAATAATCACCTACCACTCCTTGTACTTGGCCCCTATTTAGGCATGTTACTAAAGGCCTCCTCTCAAATAGACACCTCCTTCAAATAATCACCTACCTCTCATTGTACTTGGTCCCTATTTAGGCATGTTACTAAAGGCCTATTCTCAAATAGACGCCTCCTTTTAAATAAGTACCTCGTACTCCCTGTACCTTGCTACTATTTAGGCTTGTTACTAAAAGCCTCCTCTCAAATAGACGCCTATTTTAAATAAGCACCTACTACTCCTTGTGCTTGGCCCCTATTTAGGCATGTTACCAAAGGCCTCTTCTCAAATAAGCACCTATAGTACTCCCTGTACCTTGCCACTATTTAGGCATGTTACTAAAAGCCTCCTCTCAAATAGGCGCCTACTTTACATAAGCACAGACTACTCCTTGTACTTTGCCCCTATTTAGGCTTGTTACCAAAAGCCTCCTCTTAAATAGACGCCTAAATATATAGTACTCCCTGTACCTTGCCACTATTTAGGCATGTTACTAAAGGCCTCCTCTCAAATAGATGCCTATTTAAATAAGCACCTATAGTACTCCCTGTACCTGGCCACAATTTAGGCATTTAATAAAGGCCTCCTCTCAAATAGATGCCTACTTTAAATAAGCACCTATAGTACTTTTTGTACCTTGTCACTATTTAGGCATGTTACTAAAAGCTTCCTCTCAAATAGATGCCTACTTTAAATAAGCACCTATAGTACTCCCTGTACCTGGCCACAATTTAGGCATTTATTAAAGGCCTCTTCTCAAATAGACACCTACTTTAAACAAGCACCTATAGTACTCCCTGTACCTTGCCACCATTTATGCATGTTACTAAAGGCCTCCTCTCAAATAGATGCCTATTTAAATAAGCACCTATAGTACTCCCTGTACCTTGCCACCATTTATGCATGTTACTAAAGGCCTCCTCTCTAATAGATACCTACTTTAAATAAGCACCTATAGTACATTCTGTGCCTTGCCACTATTTAGGCATGTCTAAAGGCCTCCTCTCAAATAGATGCCTACTTTAAATAAGCGCCTATTGTACTCCCTGTACCTTGCCACTATTTAGGCATGTCACTAAAAGCCTCCTCTCAAATAGATGCCTACTTTAAATAAGGGCCTCATACTCCCTGTACCTTGACACTATTTAGGCATGTTACTAAAGGCCTCCTCTCAAATAGACGCCTACTTTAAATAAGCACCGACTACTCCTTGTACTTTGCCCCTATTTAGGCATGTTACCAAAAGCCTCTTCTTAAATAGACGCCTAAATAAGCACCTATAGTACTCCCTGTACCTTGCCACTTTTTAGGCATTTAATAAAGGCCTCATCTCAAATAGATGCCTATTTAAATAAGCACCTATAGTACTCCCTGTACCTTGCCACTATTTATGCATGTTACTAAAGGCCTCCTCTCAAATAGATGCCTCCTTTAAATAAGAGCCACATACTCCCTGTACCTTACCACTATTTATGCATGTTACTAAAGCCCTCCTCTCAAATAGACGCCTCCTTTAAATAAGAGCCCCATACTCCCTGTACCTTACCACTATTTAGGCATGTTACTATAAGCCTCCTCTCAAATAGATGCCTACTTTAAATAAGCACCTACAGTGCTCCCTGTACCTTGCCACTATTTAGGCATGTTACTAAAGACCTCCTCTCAAATAGATGCCTACTTTAAATAAGCGCCTATAGTACTCCCTGTACCTTGCCACTATTTATGCATGTTACTAAAGGCCTCCTCTCAAATAGACGCCTCCTTTAAATAAGCGCCCCATACACCCTGTACCTTGCCACTATTTAGGCATGTTACTAAAAGCCTCCTCTCAAATAGATGCCTACTTTAAATAAGCGCCTATAGTACTCCCTGTACCTGGCCACTATTTAGGCATGTTACTAAAAGCCTCCTCTCAAATAGACTCCTAAATAAGCGCCTATAGTACTCCCTGTACCTTGCCACTATTTAGGCATGTTACTAAAAGCCTCCTCTCAAATAGATGCCTACTTTAAATAAGCGCCTATCGTATTCCCTGTACCTGGCCACTATTTAGGCATGTTACTAAAAGCCTCCTCTCAAATAGACTCCTAAATAAGCGCCTATAGTACTCCCTGTACCTTGCCACCATTTATGCATGTTACTAAAGGCCTCCTCTCTAATAGATACCTACTTTAAATAAGCACCTATAGTACATTCTGTACCTTGCCACTATTTAGGCATGTCTAAAGGCCTCCTCTCAAATAGATGCCTACTTGAAATAAGCACCTATTGTACTCCCTGTACCTTGCCACTATTTAGGCATGTCACTAAAAGCCTCCTCTCAAATAGATGCCTACTTTAAATAAAGGCCTCATACTCCCTGTACCTTGACACTATTTAGGCATGTTACTAAAGGCCTCCTCTCAAATAGACGCCTACTTTAAATAAGCACCGACTACTCCTTGTACTTTGCCCCTATTTAGGCATGTTACCAAAAGCCTCTTCTTAAATAGACGCCTAAATAAGCACCTATAGTACTCCCTGTACCTTGCCACTTTTTAGGCATTTAATAAAGGCCTCATCTCAAATAGATGCCTATTTAAATAAGCACCTATAGTACTCCCTGTACCTTGCCACTATTTATGCATGTTACTAAAGGCCTCCTCTCAAATAGATGCCTCCTTTAAATAAGAGCCACATACTCCCTGTACCTTACCACTATTTATGCATGTTACTAAAGCCCTCCTCTCAAATAGACGCCTCCTTTAAATAAGAGCCCCATACTCCCTGTACCTTACCACTATTCAGGCATGTTACTATAAGCCTCCTCTCAAATAGATGCCTACTTTAAATAAGCACCTACAGTGCTCCCTGTACTTTGCCACTATTTATGCATGTTACTAAAGGCCTCCTCTCAAATAGACGCCTCCTTTAAATAAGCACCTATAGTACTTTCTGTACCTTGCCACTATTTAAGCATGTTACTAAAGGCCTCCTCTCAAATAGATGCCTACTTTAAATAAGCGCCTATAGTACTCCCTGTACCTTGCCACTATTTAGGCATGTTACTAAAGACCTCCTCTCAAATAGATGCCTACTTTCAATAAGCGCCTATAGTACTCCCTGTACCTTGCCACTATTTAGGCATGTTACTAAAGACCTCCTCTCAAATAGATGCCTACTTTCAATAAGCGCCTATAGTACTCCCTGTACCTTGCCACTATTTATGCATGTTACTAAAGGCCTCCTCTCAAATAGACGCCTACTTTAAATAAGCGCCTATAGTACTCCCTGTACCTTGCCACTATTTAGGCATGTTACTAAAGACCTCCTCTCAAATAGATGACTACTTTAAATAAGCACCTATAGTACTCCCTGTACCTTGCCACTATTTATGCATGTTAATAAAGGCCTCCTCTCAAATAGACGCCTCCTTTAAATAAGCGCCCCATACACCCTGTACCTTGCCACTATTTAGGCATGTTACTAAAAGCCTCCTCTCAAATAGATGCCTACTTTAAATAAGCGCCTATAGTACTCCCTGTACCTGGCCACTATTTAGGCATGTTACTAAAAGCCTCCTCTCAAATAGAGGCCTACTTTAAATAAGCGCCTATAGTACTCCCTGTACCTGGCCACTATTTAGGCATGTTACTAAAAGCCTCCTCTCAAATAGACTCCTAAATAAGCACCTATAGTACTCCCTGTACCTTGCCACTATTTAGGCATGTTACTAAAGGCCTATTCTCAAATAGACGCCTACTTTTAAATAAGCGCCCCATACACCCTGTACCTTGCCACTATTTAGGCATGTTACTAAAAGCCTCCTCTCAAATAGATGCCTACTTTAAATAAGCACCTATAGTACTCCCTGTACCTGGCCACTATTTAGGCATGTTACTAAAAGCCTCCTCTCAAATAGAGGCCTACTTTAAATAAGCACCGACTACTCCTTGTACTTTGCCCCTATTTAGGCATGTTACCAAAAGCCTCCTCTTAAATAGACGCCTAAATAAGCACCTATAGTACTCCCTGTACCTTGCCACTATTTAGGTATGTTACTAAAAGCCTCCTCTTAAATAGACGCCAAAATAAGCACCTATAGTACTCCCTGTACCTTGCCACTATTTAGGCATGTTACTAAAAGCCTCCTCTCAAATAGATGCCTACTTTAATTAAGGGCCTCGTACTCCCTGTACCTTGCCACTATTTAGGCATGTTACTAAAAGCCTCCTCTCAAATAGATGCCTACTTTAATTAAGGGCCTCGTACTCCCTGTACCTTGCCACTATTTAGGCATGTTACTAAAGGCCTCCTCTCAAATAGACGCCTACTTTAAATAAGCACCAACTACTCCTTGCACTTTGCCCCTATTTAGGCATGTCACCAAAAGCCTCCTTTCAAATAGATGCCTAAATAAGCACCTATAGTACTCCCTATACCTGGTTACTATTTATGCATGTTACTAAAGGCCTCCTCTCAAATAGACGCCTCCATTAAATAAGAGCCCCATACACCCTGTACCTTGCCACTATTTAGGCATGTTACTAAAAGCCTCCTCTCAAATAGACGCCTCCATTAAATAAGAGCCCCATACACCCTGTACCTTGCCACTATTTAGGCATGTTACTAAAAGCCTCCTCTCAAATAGATGCCTACTTTAAATAAGCGCCTATAGTACTCCCTGTACCTTGCCACTAT
This sequence comes from Entelurus aequoreus, assembly GCF_033978785.1. Classification (NCBI taxonomy): domain Eukaryota; kingdom Metazoa; phylum Chordata; class Actinopteri; order Syngnathiformes; family Syngnathidae; genus Entelurus; species Entelurus aequoreus. Next base: position 16,403,740 of record NC_084753.1, on the reverse strand, counting down.
TTAGGCATGTTACTAAAAGCCTCCTCTCAAATAGATGCCTACTTTAAATAAGCGCCTATAGTACTCCCTGTACCTTGCCACTATTTAGGCATGTTACTAAAGGCCTCCTCTCAAATAGACGCCTCCATTAAATAGGAGCCCCATACACCCTGTACCTTGCCACTATTTAGGCATGTTACTAAAAGCCTCCTCTCAAATAGACACCTACTTTAAATAAGCACCTATAGTACTCCTTGTACCTGGCCACTATTTAGGCCTTTAAAAGGCCTCCTCTCAAATAGACGCCTACTTTAAATAAGCACCTATAGTACTCCCTGTACCTGGCCACTATTTAGGCATTTATTAAAGGCCTCCTCTCAAATAGATTCCTACTTTAAATAAGCACCTATAGTACTCCCTGTACCTGGCCACTATTTAGGCCTTTAAAAGGCCTCCTCTCAAATAGACGCCTACTTTAAATAAGCACCTATAGTACTCCCTGTACCTGGCCACTATTTAGGCATTTATTAAAGGCCTCCTCTCAAATAGATGCCTACTTTAAATAAGCACCTATAGTACTCCTTGTACCTGGCCAGGGATTTATTTTTTTGACCTCAAGAAACACGACAGGTGGTCGCTGTATATACTTATGTAGCCATGTTAATAAAGGCCTCCTCTCGAATAGATGCCTCCTTTGAATAAACACTTGATATATATTTACAGTCGATGCCGTTGACCACAAAATACTTCAATGCAAATGTTGTCACGAACCTTGGTGATGATCTTGGCGTAGCGCGGTCTGTAGTAATTGACGACGACGCCGACGGCGCAGGGCACGAGGATCATGACGAGCGACACGGCGATGTCGACGTAGGGTACGGCGCTCTGCAGGTTGTCGAAGCTCTGGCAGTAGAGGAAGAGCAGCAGGGGCATCATGCCCAGAGCCAGCAAGGTGGAACAGGAAGTCATCACAATGCTGAGGAAGTAGACACAAAGGCGTACTACGGTGTTGGTAAATCATGAACAGTAGATGGAGCTCTGTTGTGTTGTTGTAGACTGCATTGGGATTACCCATGATGCACCACTTCCTCCTTATTAGTGATATTTGGCTGTAGATAATTACGCATAGTACTGTAGCAGTAGTGTATCCCACCAAATATATATATATATATATATATATATATATATATATATATATATATATATATATATATATATATATATATATATATATATATATATATATATATATATATATATATATATATATATATACATATACCAGGGGTCGGCAACCCGCGGCTCTGGAGCCGCATGCGGCTCTTTAGCGCCGCCCTAGTGGCTCTCTGGAGCTTTTTCAAAAATGTATGAAAAATGGAAAAAGATGAGGGGAAAAAATATATTTTTTGTTTTAATATGGTTTCTGTAGGAGGACAAACATGACACTAATTGTTATAACACACTGTTTATATTAAACATGCTTCACTGATTCGAGTATTTGGCGAGCGCCGTTTTGTCCTACTAATTTTGGCGGTCCATGAACTCACCTTAGTTTGTTTCCATGTATAACTTTCTCCGGCTTTCTAGGACGTGTTTTATGCCACTACTTTTTCTGTCTCGTTTTGTCCACCCAACTGTTAACGTTGTGCGTGAAGGCATAAAGGTGAGTTTTGTTGATGTTATTGACTTGTGTGGAATGCTAATCAGACATATTTGGTTACTGCATTAATGCTAGCTAATCGATGCTAACATGCTATTTAGGCTAGCTATATGTACATATTGCATCATTATGCCTCATTTGTAGGTATATTTGAGGTCATTTAGTTTCCTTTAAGTCCTTTAAATGTATATCTCTTGACACACTATCTGTATGTAATATGGCTTTTAATTTTTTGCGGCTCCAGACAGATTTGTTTTTGTATTTTTGGTCCAATATGGCTCTTTCAACATTTTGGGTTGCCGACCCCTGACATATACATATACAGTTGCGATCAAAAGTTTACATACACGTGTAAAGAACATAATGTCATGGCTGTCTTGAGTTTCCAGTACTTTCTACAACTCGTATTTTTTTGTGATAGAGTGATTGGAGCACATACTTGTTGGTCACAAAAAACATTACAAGGTTTGGTTCTTTTATGAATTTATTATGGGTCTACTGAAAATGTGACCAAATCTGCTGGGTCAAAAGTATACATACAGCAATGTTAATATTTGGTTACATGTCCCTTGGCAAGTTTCACTGAAATAAGGCCCTTTTGGTAGCCATCCACAAGCTTCTGGTTGAATCTTTGACCACTCCTCTTGACAAAATTGGTGCAGTTCAGCTAAATTTGTTGGTTTTCTGACATGGACTTGTTTCTTCAGCATTGTCCACACGTTTAAGTCAGGACTTTGGGAAGGCCATTCTAAAACCTTCATTCTAGCCTGATTTAGCCATTCCTTTACCACTTTTGACGTGTGTTTGGGGTCATTGTACTGTTGGAACACCCAACTGCGCCCAAGACCCAACCTCCAGGCTGATGATTTTAGGTTGTCCTGAAGAATTTTGAGGTAATCCTCCTTTTTCATTGTCCCGTTTAAAGCACCAGTTCCATTGGCAGCAAAACAGGCCCAGAGCATAATACTACCACCACCATGCTTGACGGTAGGCCTGGTGTTCCTGGGATTAAAGGCCTCACCTTTTCTCCTCCAAACATATTGCTGGGTATTGTTAGAGACTCGGACTTCCTTTTTTATTGTCATTCAAATTTGAACTTTACAGTACAGATAAGAACGAAATTTCGTACCATTAGCTCATGGTAGTGCAGGATAAAAAAGCAATAAGGTGCATATGTAAATAAATAAATAGGTTACTGTACAGATAAATATATTGCACTTTTCCATGTGCATCCACGTTTATGGATGTATGTTATATTGTCTTTTTTATTCCAGCGAGTTAATCCATTTTGGGGGGAGTTGAGGGGATAATTATGATGCGTTCAAGATCTGACCACAGAACTTTCCTCTAGAAGGTCTTATCTTAGTCCATGTGATATCAGATGAAACAAAAATTGAGCTGTTTGGCCACAATACCCAGCAATATGTTCGGAGGAGAAAAGGTGAGGCCTTTAATTCCAGGAACACCACGCCCACCGTCAAGCATGGTGGTGGTAGTATTATGCTCTGGGCCTGTTTTGATGTAAGTGGAACTGGTGCTTTACAGAGAGTAAATGGGACAATGAAAAAGGAGGATTACCTCCAAATTCTTCTTTTGTGTGACCAACAAGTATGTGCTCCAATCACTCTGTCACAAAAAAATAAGGGTTGTAGAAAATATTGGAAACTCAAGACAGCCATGACATTATGTTCTTTACAAGTGTATGTAAACTTTTGATCACGACTGTACATATGTATATGAACATACATATGTATATATATCCAATTTCTCATAATATTGTGACTTAATTCTTGTAAAATGACCACTTTTACATTTTATTCCCTTTTGTCTATATTATGACTTTCAAAATATGTAATGGGCTTATTCTTTTCTCAACTTTATTTTCCAGGCTAGGATTATGAAAATATTATGACTTTATTCCCACTTTATACTCACAAAATGAGAGTTATTTATTTTCATTTGTGCTTTTGTTTTTATCTCTAAAATGTGCGGAGGGCCATTGAAAAAAAGGTTGAACATTATGAACACCTTTTTTAATTGTTATGAGCGTCACTTTGCAGCGCCTTGTAGGATTGTAACAAGAGCCAAATAGGGCCGATTGTGTGGAGGTGTTTTTCACCTGAGGGCCATCGCCATGTTCCCTTGCAGCCGGGGGCCCGATAAGATCCCCCAGAGTGATCAGATAGAGGAGGAATGTGCACAACAACACACACACACACACACACACACGCCTGCTTCTGATAACGGAGGACCCTATCGGGGGTGAATGGCCGCAGGGGATTGGTCACGTGACCACATGATCACGTCAGGTGATTGATAATAGTCTTGGTTTATGAGCGCTCTAATGACGGCTGAATAAGACTCAATGTACTTGGACGAGGTTGTTGACCTTCATTGTGTGTGTGTGTGTGTGTGTGTGTGTGTGTGTGTGTGTGTGTGTGTGTGTGTGTGTGTGTGTGTGTGTGTGTGTGTGTGTGTGTGTGTGTGTGTGTGTGTGTGTGTGTGTGTGTGTGTGTGTGTACCTGAGGTTCATGTCCCCCTGCAGAGCCAGGGCCAGGATGTTGGAGAGGCTCCCCCCAGGACAGCATCCACAGATGAGAACCACAACAGCGGTCATGTCAGCCAGCTGGAAGGCCTGGAGAACAATAAGTAGAACAATAAGTAGAACAATAAGTAGAACAATAAGTAGAACAATGTGTCAATATCAACTTCATTTCACGACAAATATTATTACAGGATGTTGTCGTGTTCAAAAATGTAAGATTTTTCTGCTGACATTTTTAACATACAGTACATATTTGTATTGTTTCATTTGTTTTAATTAATCAAAAATAATAAGAATGAATGTAATTATTTGCTTTACTTTTGATACGTTTTATTGTAAACATGTTATTTTTTTAAATATTTTGTTTCAGTGTTTTTTTTGTTACATGTATATTAATTTTTTTGTCAGTATGACGTAGAATTTTCATGTATGTTAAAAAAAAAAAAAGACAAAATATTTTACGTCCACAATTGCATTGTATTAGGTACAACAAAAAAATGCATTGTTTTTGTATGTAATTTTAAAAAATACAGTAATTTATTTGTTTTTTCTCCTTATTTTAATACAATAAAAAAATATATCAACATGTTTTATGAGCGCTAAAAAAACAAACTTTACTTCACATTTTTACAACATACAATTTCATTTTATTAGGTAAACAAAAAAAATAGTAATTGTATTTGTACAGTATGTAACTTTTTAAATATAGTATTTATAAATTTTTTCTCAATTTTTTCTATTGCAATGAAAAATATTAATCAGTATTTTATCCTCAGTATTTTTCTAATACACTTAAAAAGTATCTAAATTTTCATGTGCACTAAAAACAGATAAACTTTACGTAATATTTTTACATTGTACAATTGTATTTTATTACTGTAAGTAAACACAAAAAATATCCATTATAATTGTATGTATTTTTTAACATTAAAGTATTTTATTTGTTTTTTCAAGGTATTTTTTTTCTATTACAATGAAAAATAAAACAGAATTTTCATGAGTGTTTAAAACACACACACAAATGCACACACATGCACACACTCGCTCGCACGCACGCACACACACATACACAGGTCCCAAACCAAAAATATTCACTGAATTTGTGTTTAATTGTTTAAAATACAGTATTTGTTTTTTTCTTTGCATTGTTATCCTAATACAATTTTTTATTTTTTTTAAAAGATCAGTTTTTTGTATGTTTAAAAAAGAGAAAATATTTAAGCCAACCGGTTCCACACAATTGCATTTTATTAGTTAAACACCAAAAGACTAAATGTATTGGTGTGTAATTTTTTCAAATACAATATTTTTTGTTGTATTTTGTTTTGTCATTGATTCAAAAAAATGTTTTAATTTTAAAATACAATAATTTATTATTATTTTTCCTCAGTATTTTTATCCTAATACAATTGAAAAAAAACTAATCAGAGTTTTCGCGTGTGATAAAAAAAAAAAAAAAAAAGTATTTTTAAATCAACCGGTTCCACACAATTGCATTTCATTAGTTCAACACAAAACCATTTATTTTATTTCTATGTAATTTTCTAAAACAGAAATTTTATTTTGGTTTTTTTCTAAAACAATGTAAAAAAAATTTGAATTTTAATGTGCGCTAAAAGATAAAAGACACCAACTTTACTTAATATTTTCACACAATTAAATTTTATTTGTTAAAAATCAATATATATATATTTTTTGTGTATTTAAAAAACAAAAAAACATTTGTGATAAACAATCGGATATTAAAAGAATGAAGTTAGTAAAGTCACTTAAAAAAAATTCTGAGTGTGCCTCCTAATTATATTAGAATATGCAAACTATTAGTTTTTTATTAAAAATATGATGACAAAAAGGTATGTAAAGTTCTTTACTTTTTATCTAACGTTTTTGTGTTTGTTATTTATGTTGTTTTTGTGTTCATCCAACACAAATATATTAATAAGGTTGACAACAAGCAATACTTGCTTGTTGACAAAAACATTAGCACACGATTTTGCCAGCATTGTTTGATTGTTATTCCCGTTAATGGAAGAATAAATATGGAAATGACTGATTATAGTGCGAAAATATGTTTACATGTATTTGTATATAATTTATAAAAAAACATTAATTTATTTTTCATCAGTATTTTTATCCTAATACAATGAAAAAAACTATTCCGAGTTTTCGCGTGTGTAAAAAAAAAAAGAAAAAGTATTTTTAAGCCAACCGGTTCCACACAAATACATTTCCTTAGTTCAACACAAAGCTATTTATTGTATTTCTATGGCATTTTCTAAAATACAGTATTTTTATTTATCTTTTCTAAAACAATGTTAAAAAAAAATTGAATTTTGATGTGCGCTAAAAAATAAAATAAAATGTACTTAATATTTTCATACGATTACATTTTATTTGTTAAAAACTAAAGTATTAAATGGGTTTTTATGTATTTAAAAAAAAAATGTGATGAAAAATTAGACATAAAAAAAATGAAGTTAGTAATGTCACTTAAAACTAATTCTGAGTGTGCTTTCTAATTATATTAGATTATGCAAACTATTGTTAAGAGAAAATATATGACAAAAAAACAAAACACTTTTAAAATGTTGGTTAGAGCAGTGGCCGGTCAATGCTTGACAATTTGTCCCACGGACCGTAAAAAAAAATATATATATATATTTTTTTTGGTCATAAAGAAATACAATCATGTGTGCTTACGGACTGTATCCCTGCAGACTGTATTGATTTATATTGATATATGTTGTGTTTTTTATGTTGATTTAATTTTTAAAAAAAAATATATATATATATAAATATTTTTTTTTATTTTTTATTTTTTATTTCTTGTGCGGCCGCGGCCCGGTACCAATCGGTCCACGGACCGGCACCGGTTAATGTTGTGTTTGTGTTCATCCAACACAAATATATTAATAATGTAACACAATACTTGTTTGTTGACAAAAACATTTGCACGCATTTTCTGCTAGCATTGTTTGATTTTTATTAACGTTAAAGGAAGAATAAATATGGGAATATATTATTTTACCTAAATGTATATTTGTGCACCATCTTTGAGGTTAAAAAGGTCATGAAAAGGAGAATTAGACCAACCTTCGCCAAGCAGAAGGCAGTAAGCGGCATGATGCAATACTGGGACACCACGGCGATAACCACACCTTTGGGTTTCACTATGTGGCCCTGCAGGGGCATAGTTATCAAGGCGATATCATTTCTGTATCACACCTTGGAGGCAGAAGGCGTCACCTTGATCTTGGACACCTCCATGGTGCAACCCAGTGAGACCATGGTGATGAACAGGACCATCACCATCAGGACGTTGATGGTTTTGTCCAAGGCGGGCGACAAAAAGGACTCGAAGACCACGCCGCTGGTGTTTGTCGGCGTCATGTTGAAGGCGCTGGGCACCGCGTCGGAATCGGACATGCGGCCCCCAATGGCATCCATGGTGACGTCCATTGATGTCTCGTGGACTGAAACACACCAGGAGGTACAAATAAGACTGAAAACCAAACTGAAAGTTGCACAATTTCCAAAAGTAAACAATTACTGGAGTCGTTCAAATGACTTTGTGTACGTGGTACTTCATGTGTAATACAGTATTTCCTACAAATGCTGATTTCCTACAAATGGTTGATTAAAGGCCAAATAAACATCACATTTTTCATGCATTCAAAAAAGAACGGGTGATGCCAAAAAATAGCTGTACTTATTTTTACTATGACTGACATCGCCACAAAAACATTTTCTCAAATCTCAACTGCAGACGTGGCATCTGTAAAGCCAAACTTCCTTTTTTTTTTTAAATTGTTTTTTTTTTCTTTATTTTTATGATGTACTTCTTTTTTAAATTTATTTAAAGCTTTATTTATTGTATTTTTTTCTTAATCATTTTAATTTAACATTTTGTTTTTTTTAATTTGTATTATTTTCATTGCTTTACTCGACTGCAGACATACTGTAGCATCTGTAAAAAAAATATTTTATAATGTTTATTTATTTTAATTTATTATTTTTTATGGTAAAGTTATTTTTGTAATTAAACATTTAAAAAAAATGTTTTCTTATTTTTATTTTGTATTATTTTTAACGTATTATTTTTATTTGTTATTGTTTAATATATTAATGTAGCTGTTTATTAATCAATTTTATTTTTTAGTGCTGCCAAAAATGTCAACATTGAACCAAAAAGACAAAATAGCAGAAATGATTTAATGTCTCCACTTGAAAGAAATATTTATATCATTTATTAATATTTATTATTACTAATATTGTCACGGCGCAGGCTCGAACCCGCTTTTCTCCCGCAGCTGGGTCTGCCAGCACCTCCGTTGGCAGCGCGCCAAGACACGCCCCTGCTCACACTGGCCGCATCACGCCCAAATGCCGGCAAGGCTGTGGGCGATCAGCAATCAGCACACCTGGGACTGATGAGGGCGAGCGGTATATAGACCAGTGGAACCAAGGATCCTTGCCAGAACTTAATCTTCTGTTACCTTTGTAAGCACCCCGTGTCTGGCTTCCATCCCGCGAACTTGCTCTCCCCCTGTGACTTCCTTGTTTCCGTGTCTGATGTTCCTGTTGTCTTCCCGCAGCGCTTCCCGTGTTCTCCTGCGATCCCCTGTTGTTCCCTCTGGTTCTTTGGCTGCCCCTTTTGGATTCTCCACCTCCTGCTTGGACACGGACCTCTGACGCCTCACCATTCGCCCTGACCATCTGCCTGCCCCACGGACTGCCTTCTTGCCTTGTCCCTCCTCTCGATTCAACACTACGGTAAAACGCTCATGTAATTCCCACACCGAGTCTAACACTACACACTCCTGAATTTTGGTCACACTCCATTCTCTAGTTTATTTATAGTATTATAGTTGATTATTATATATATTGTCATATACAAATTTTTGTATATAATAAAATACATAGAGCTATTCTTCCCCCTTGTGTCTGTGCCGTCAACTCCTTCCAGCATACATAACAAATATATATTATTACTAGGGATGTCCGATAATGGCTTTTTTCCGGTATTCCGGTATTGTCCAACTCTTTGATTACCGATACCGATATCAACCGATGCCGATATCAACCGATATATGCAGTCGTGGAATTAACACATTATTATGCCTAATTTGGACAACCAGGTATGGTGAAGATAAGGTACTTTTTTAAAAAATTAGTAAAATAAGATAAATAAATTAAAAACATTTTCTTGAATAAAAAAGAAAGTACAACAATATAAAAACAGTTACATAGAAACTAGTAATGAATGAAAATTAGTAAAATTAACTGTTAAAGGTTGGTACTATTAGTGGACCAGCAGCACGCACAATCATGTGTGCTTACGGACTGTATCCCTTGCAGACTGTATTGATATATAATGTAGGAACCAGAATATTAATAACAGAAAGAAACAACCCTTTTGTGTGAATGAGTGTAAATGGGGAGGGAGGTTTTTTGGGTTGGTGCACTAATTGTAAGTGTATCTTGTGTTTTTTATGTTGATTTAATAAAAAAAACAAAAACAAAAAAACCCCGATACCGATAATAAAAAAACCGATACCGATAATTTCCGATATTACATTTTAACGCATATATCGGCCGATAATATCGGCAGGCCGATATTATCGGACATGTAAAAAATAAGAATTTTTTAGTTAATTGCTTTTGGGGGCCCCCTGGTGGCCACGGGGCCCTAAGCAAGCGCTTAGTACGCTTATGCCTTGGGCCGGCTCTGTGTGTATATATATATATATATATATATGTGTATATATATATATATATATATATATATATATATATATATGTGTATATATATATATATATATATATATATATATATATATATATGTGTGTGTGTGTGTGTGTGTGTGTGTGTGTGTGTGTGTGTGTGTGTGTGTGTGTGTGTGTGTGTGTATTGTTTTGTTTTTTTACATACAAATTCCTTGTATGTGTAAATGTACTTGGCATTAAAACAAGATTCCCCATTCTGACTTTGATTCTAAATGTGTCATATTGCTCTCACACAAGGTCATTATTGTGTATATATACAAATTGTACTCACATTGACAGATTGTTCCAAATACCTTGTATTAAAATCCATGTCAGAAAGTTGTATTGGAAAAAGTGCAAAGTGGTGATATTGATAAGCAAAACAGTTCATAGTGCAGAAGTTAGAGTTTATGGCACTAACAACCTTGAAACTAATAATCCCAGCATGCTTCACTTTCCCACTCTCACAACCTGGAATTTGTGTAATATTGTGAAATATTGGAACATGTATCAATAATAGGAATATCATAGACAAACATTGGCATCCTCCTCTCCGCACATGCACTTTCATCCATTTGACGCTCATGACAAAGAAAAAGCACACAATTGTCTGAAATAACACAAAGTTGGTGTTGTTTACCTGGCAGGTGCGTCTTCTCTTCGCTGCTGCCAAACTTCTACTGGCTTATATGCTGATGACTGCATGCTTGCAGCTGGGCACAGCTGCCATCTAGTGCACATCTGGAGCATCTGGGCCCTGCCTATAGCTAGTTTTATGAGTTGATAACGGAGTTCAACACCCGACAGGAGTCAACAAATACAGACGATAAGCACCATCAAATGATCCGATGTGTCAAATGTTGGCGCCGCTGCCTCACGCAATGTAGGAAAGGACGGGGAGATCTGCACTGTACACACACGTCAATAATGGAAATGAGCAATAGAATAGTGCTATAAAGTGTTTACATTTATTGACACTCATTTTGTCAGTGGCTTTTTGTATGGTGCAATATGCATTGGCACATAACAGTGCCACCTGCTGGATGTTGTGGCAACTTCCTGACTTTTTAGAGGAGGCTCACCCGAGATCAAGTGTGCATAGTAGCACTTATTCTTGTTATCATATGATATGTTATGTTACCATGTTTTATGATATGTTACAATATGTTATGTTGTTTAGATTGATTGATTGAGACTTGTATTAGTAGATTTCACAGTACAGTACATAATCCGTACAATTGACCACTAAATGGTAACACCCCAATAAGTTTTTCAACTTGTTTAAGTCCACGTTAATCAATTCATGTGTTATGAGTTATGATAAGTTGTGCTGTGCTGTGCTATATTATGCTATGCCATTCTCTGCTGCGTTATTCTACACTATACTGTCAGGTTCCGTGCTACACTATGCTATGTTACGCTTGTGTGATGACTGTATTATGATGATAGTATATATCTGTATCATGAATCAATTTAAGTGGAGAAAAACTTATTCAAAAATCTACTACTGGAGTAGTAGATTTTTGTAAAAAGCTTTTATAATTGTAAAGGACAATGTTTTATCAACTGATTGCAATAATGTAAATTTGTTTCAACTATTAAATGATTAATTTATCTTTGTGAAAATATTGGACACAGTGTGTTGTCAAGCTTATTAGATGCGATGCAAGTGTAAGCCACTGTGACACTATAGTTCTTTTTTTATAAATGTCTAATGATAATGTCAATGAGGGATTTTTAATCACTGCTATGTTGAAATTGTAACTAATATTGATACTGTTGTTGATAATATTCATTTTTGTTTCACTACTTTTGGTTTGTTCTGTGTCGTGTTTGTGTCTCCTCTCAATTGCTCTGTTTATTGCAGTTCTGAGTGTTGCTGGTTTTGGAATTGGATTGCATTGTTATGGTATTGTTGCGTATTGTTTTGTTGGATTGATTAATTAAAAAAAAATAAAAAAATACAAAAAATGAAAAAAATAAAATAGATTTTTGAAAAATGACAATCGATACTGAATCGCACAACGTGAGAATCGCGATTTGAATTCGAATCGTTTTTCTTCCCACACCCCTAATTGCTATGCATTATTATGCTATGCTATGTTACCATATGTTATGATATGTTATGTGTTATGAGGTATGATAAAATTGTGCTATGTTGGGCTATTTCATGCTATGCTATGCGATGCTATTCTCTGCCGCGCTATTCTACACTATGCTGATACGTTACGTGCTACGCTATGCTATGTTACGTTATGTAATGTTACACAACGCTATGGTGAGCTACGCTATACTGTGCTATACTGTTTTACATTCCACTTTGCTATGTTATGCTATGCTATGCTACGCAATGCTATGCTTTGACGTATTATGTCAATTTGTGGTGTGCTATGCTATGCGATGCTCGGATACATTATGTTCTGTTGCATTACATGCTATGCTATGCTATGTTAAGCTAGGTATTGTTATGCTATGTTGTATTATGTTAAATGTTAGTATGTTGTGCTATGCTATCTTGTATTATCTTAAGTTCCTGTGGGCTGTGCTATGCTATAATATACTATGCTATGCTATGCTATGCTTTGACGTACTATGTTAAGTTGTGCTGTGCCGTGCTATGCTATGCTATGCTATGCTATGCATAACAACTTGCTGAATTCACTGTAATCGTCGCAAGTTCAAGCCTCTCCTGGACTCTGCGTTGTGTTTGATGTAATGATGGAGAGGAGACTTCAGAATCAGAATCAGAATAGTTTTATTGCCATTGTTTGAGAACGGGTTCACAAACTAGGAATTTTTCTTGGTGCAAACGTGCGACATAAAACACATATAACACATATTTGGTATAAAAAGAGCTGTGACTGAGCTATCAGATAGACTTAGAAGGGATTCAAGGAATTCAAGGAGCTGCTGTTAGGAGTTCTTGTTCATTTGCCTGATGGCCGAGGCTTGAGTGATGTTATGGACACCGTTTACTTCCTGATGTCAAATATAAGGTCTTTACCACACACTCCATCATGGCCGTACTGAACTGCCGTATTTTACAATTTTAAATATTACATAAAATATTTACCTGATGTGGAATGGAATGTGTAGCGGTCAATACAGTGAGGCTCGTTACAACACACGATGAAAAATAGTACAAACCCCGTTTCCATATGAGTTGGGAAATTGTGTTAGATGTAAATATAAACGGAATACAATGATTTGCAAATCATTTTCAACCCATATTCAATTGAATGCACTACAAAGACAAGATATTTGATGTTCAAACTGATAAACTTTTTTTTTTGTGCAAATAATCATTAACTTTAGAATTTGATGCCAGCAACACGTGCCAAAGTAGTTGGGAAAGGGCATGTTCACCACTGTGTTACATGACCTTTCCTTTTAACAACACTCAGTAAACGTTTGGGAACTGAGGAGACACATTTTTTAAGCTTTTCAGGTGGAATTCTTTCCCATTCTTGCTTGATGTACAGCTTAAGTTGTTCAACAGTCCGGGGGTCTCCGTTGTGGTATTTTAGGCTTCATAATGCGCCACACATTTTCAATGGGAGACAGGTCAGGACTACAGGCAGGCCAGTCTAGTACCCACACTCTTTTACTAAGAAGCCACGTTGTTGTAACACGTGCAGAATGTGGCTTGGCATTGTCTTGCTGAAATAAGCAGGGGCGTCCATGAAAAAGACATTGTTTGGATGGCAACATATGTTGCTCCAAAACCTGTATGTACCTTTCAGCAGTAATTGTGCCTTCACAGACGTGTAAGTTACCCATGCCTCGGGCACTAATACACCCCCATACCATCACATATGCTGGCTTTTGACAGTCCGGATGGTTCTTTTCCTCTTTGTTCCGGAGGACACGACGTCCACAGTTTCCAAAAACAATTTGAAATGTGGACTCGTCAGACCAAAGAACACTTTTCCACTTTGCATCAGTCCATCTTAGATGAGCTTGGGCCCAGCGAAGCCAGCGGCGTTTCTGGGTGTTGTTGATAAATGGCTTTCGCTTTATATAGTAGAGTTTTAACTTGCACTTACAAATGTAGCGACCGACTGTAGTTACTAACAGTGGTTTTCTGTTAAGTTGTGGTGGGCTGTGCTATGCTACGAAACGCTATGCTATGCTAGGCTATGCTATGTTGTATTATGTTAAATTGTGGTGGCCTGTGCAATGCTACACTATGCTATGCTACACTATGCTATGCTTTGCTACGCTATGCTATGTTGTATTATGTTAGATTGTGGTGTGCTGTGCCATGCTATGCTATGCTATGCTATGGGTAGGCGTATTGCGTTCTACGCTGTGCTTATGTTATGTTACAATATGTCCATGAATGTTGTCATCCATCCAGGTCATTGTATTCTCCGGACATTCAATCGATCGCAACTGGACTGCTCAGTTTGTCTTAGAAGACGTTTCGCCTTTCATCACTTCATGCTCATAGATTTAGATGAAACGTCAGAGCCAGTCTCCCAGAGCAACCCTTCCGTCAATGCCAACGACAAACGTTAAAGTGGAATTTCTCCTTGTTAGCATTAAGGCATTGTGCGGCAAAACGATCGCTGTGGAACGGAATCAGTCGTAAATACCCACGTTAGCATTCCATTCAGTTGTAAAAAACGACACAAAAGGAGCATCGTTGACCAGAATGTTTCTAAGGCCCCGTATCCAGGGTGATTCACACTTAACCTTATCCGTGTCCACACACAACAATGGCACCGTTTAAGAGCCCCGACCCCTTCCGTCCGCCGGCACAACGCGACCTAGTACGCATGCGCGGGAAAAAAAAAAAAAAACAACGTCAGCGTCCATCTGCTCCAAACTCTCCAGTAGATGACTTTACTTCACTGTGAAGTTATTTAAAAGAGCTATATTGTAAATAGTTTGCTGTGCATTTTACATTTGTTTGCTGTGTTTTGTATAAAAGTTTTTAAATTAAAATGTTTCTTCAGTGTTGCGGAATTTCAATGAACTAGAATCCAGTGTGCTGCGGGGCCCTATTGTAGTGAATCACACCTGAGCCATCATAAATTAATCAAATCTTTAATGGACATGAAAAAGTACACAATGCGATAAACTGTTTGGGACACGAGGGCATGTTTCCATCTTGCACGCTGCCTGGCCATTTCACAGTCACATCCATAAAGCAATATTTGTAGTCACACACTGCCTATCACGATCACATCCACGGGAGGAAGGGACCAAGTTTTCTGGTAAGTAGAATCACGGCTAACTGTTGGAAAGTTCACTTGCCGTCTGAGAAGTGTAGTATCCAAAATAGCTGCAATCGCCCGTTGCCTTCTCTTAAGGCAGGGGTGTCCAAAGTGCGGCCCGGGGGCCATTTGCGGCCCGCAGGTAATTTTTTAACGGCCCCACAGCACATTCTAAAAATACAATGGGAAAAAAAAAAAAAACATAAAAAGTGGTATAAAAGAGCAAACAGGTGAAATGTAACAAGAAAATGTTGCATTATTTACTCTAATAACACAAAACTGCCATGCAGGCTGTTTCTTTCTTTAAAAAATAATAATGAATCAAAATCAATGTCATTATGAATTATTGACCTATTCAAGGCTCCAATTACTTCACATTAAATATTCCACTTTGAGATATTTTTGAGGGAAAATGCTGCATATTTTTTGGTTGCCATTTAAAAAAAAACTAAGTTTTTTAAAGAAGGGCCTAAAACGAACAAACAAAAAACATAAACAACGATAAAACTTATAATTGACGGATAGATCTGAAGTTGATCTTGAGACTATTGTGGTAAAAGTTAAAAAAAATGTTGGATTTATTTTTTAAAACTTTACTGAGAGGTACCCTTTTGGATCCCCAATAATTTTAGTGGGACTTTTTTTTTTTTTAAGTGTCATTGCTCAAAAAAATAATGAATTAAAATCAATGTTATGAGTTATTGACCCTTTTAAGACTCCAATTATTATATAATCTCAAATATTCCACTTTAAAATTTCCATAAAAAACACGGTTTTCCTTGACAAAAATGGCATACAACTTAAATCTTTAAAAGCGTTATATTGACTGATAGACCTAATGTTGATGTGGGGCGGTATAGCTCGGTTGGTAGAGTGGCCGTGCCAGCAACTTGAGGGTTGCAGGTTCAATTCCCGCTTCCGCCATCCTAGTCACTTCCGTTGTGTCCTTGAGCAAGACACTTTACCCAACTGCTCCCAGTGCCACCCACACTGGTTTAAATGTAACTTAGATATTGGGTTTCACAATGTAAAGCGCTTTGAGTCACTTGAGAAAAAGCGCTATATAAATGTAATTCACTTCACATCTACAGATTTAAACCTTGAATAATAATAATAATAATAATGCTAAATAATGACACATTTGTAATATTTTTTTTGACCAAAACCTTTTGGGGTCCCCGGGATCAAGTCTGAGTGGAGGCCTAAATGTATCTTTTTTTATACATATATTGTATTGGTTTTTAAAATAAAAAATATCAAAATGGCCCCCGCTTGCTTTGCTTTGATTTTTCAGTGTGCGGCCCTCAGTGGAAAAAGTTTGGACACCCCTGTCTTAAGGTATTCCTTCCAAAAGTGCCTGTGCATGTAGAAGAAGGGGAAACACGGGCATGTCTGCATGATCTGCCTCCGGCTTTGTTATGAAGCCGGCGGTGGCGCGTACTTTCTGGCGTCACTTCCTGTGCGGTCCATACAAAGCTAAGTGCCGGAGATTCAAGAATTACACGGCTGATTTACCCGTGTGAAAATTTGTCCGAGGAGGGGGACCTTAAACGCTGGTTTAGTGTGGCTGAAACGGGGCTTAAGCTAAATAATTACCGTAGTTTTCGGACTATAAGTCGCAGTTTTTTTTATATTTTTGGCCGGGGGTGCGACTTATACTCAGGAGCGACTTATGTGTGAAATTATTAACACATTACCGTAAAATATCAAATAATATTATTTAGCTCATTCACGTAAGAGACTAGACGTATAAGATGTCATGGGATTTAGCGATTAGGAGTGACAGATTGTTTGGTAAACGTATAGCATGTTCTATATGTTATAGTTATTTGAATGACTCTTACCATAATATGTTACGTTAACATACCAGGCACGTTCTCAGTTGGTTATTTATGCCTCATATAACGTACACTTATTCAGCCTGTTGTTCACTATTCTTTATTTGTTTTAAATTGCCTTTCAAATGTCTATTCTTGGTGTTGGGTTTTATCAAATACATTTCCCCAAAAAATGCGACTTATACTCCAGTGCGACTTACATATGTTTTTTTCCTTCTTTATTATGCATTTTCGGCCGGTGCGATTTATACTCCGGAGCAACTTATACTCCGAAAAATACGGTATTAGTTTAAGGGGTTAAACGACTTAGTGTAGACATGGCCTAAGTCCAATACGTCACCTTATGTTACGCTATGTTACGCTACGTTATATTACGCTACCCTCTGTTATGCTACATTATGCTGTCCTATTTTATTTCACGTTATGTTATGCTATGCTACGCTATGCTATGTTTTATTGATTGAGACTTTTATTAGTAGATTGCACAGTACAGTACATATTCCGTACAATTGACCACTAAATGGTAACACCCGAATAAGTTTTTCAACTTGTTTAAGTCTCGGGGTCCACGTTAATCAATTCATGGTATAACATGGTTATGTCATGTTACGCTGTTACGCTACGTTATATTACGCTACCCTCTGTTATGCAACATTATGCTGTCCTATTTTATTTTACATTATGCTATTTCTATGCTATGCGAGGCTGTGCTATGTTACATTGTGTTGTATGCTAGGCTATGTTATGCAACGTTATGTTACGCTATATTATGCTACCCTCTGTTATACGACATCATGCTGTCCTATTTTATTTTATGTTATGCTTTGCTATGCTACGTCGTCATATGGTATGCTACGCTATGTTATGTAATGTGAAATTGCGCAGTGCTATGCTATGCTATGCTACATTGCGTTTTATGCTATGCTCTGTTACGTCATGTTATGTTACGCCATGTTACGCGACGTTATAATACGCTACCCTTTACATTATGCTGTCCTACAGTATTTTGTTTTACATTGTGCTTTGCTATGTTATGTTACGAAATGCTTGTTAAGCTACGATATGTTCTCTTTTCTTTTCTTCTCTTCTCTTCTTTTTCTTTTCTTACTTTCATAAGTGTAATTTCAAGTGTAGTTCATATAAAAATGTGTTCCACTTGATATTAAAGTGTGTGATTCTTCATATAATCTTGCAAAAAGGATACTGCCCTGCCTATTATTGGGGATTGTTTGTTTTTTTCCTTGCATTTTTGAAGGCAGTATTGCGTATAACGACGGCCATGCTGGCTCGCAGGCCTTGGCTGGCGGCGCAGCGAGTCGTCAGTGCCAAGAACAAACGCGGCGTGTGATGGCCACACTTGACAGACTGTTACTTGGATTCTAGCGCCAACCTTCCTGGTGGCTTTCATGTGCTGTGTTGTCAGATCTTGTGCAGAGGAAAAGGAAGGCCCTGTGGTGGCGTCCACTAACAAGGTCCTAACAGGCACCGGAGAAGAAGAGAGAGAGCGACAAAAGCCTCCTGCACACATCGCTCCTATTCCTAATGATAGTTGTACATTGAAATTTTTGATAAAACATTTATGTTAATTTCCATTTTTCTGTATTTAATATGTATATTTTATGTTTATTAATAAATCATTCAACAACTATTTTTAATTACAATTTAGTATATGTAATTATATTGTATTTATAGTTTAATATAAATTACTGTAATATGATAATGTTACACATTTAATCCAATAGAATAGAATAAAACAGAGCCAATTTTTCCTTTTATTTATTTTTGTTGTTGTAGTTATTGGTATAATAATTATAATAATAATAACGTAATATTTTAATTTATTATTTTAATAACAATATGTATATGTTTTTCTCTCTTACTGTTGCATTTTAATTGATGTGTCTTTAAAAACGTATTCAGAGTTCATACCTCTTCGTTATAATATAAAGAATACATATCTATTTTTCCAAGAAACAACAATAATAATAATAATTATGCATGATTTTAGTTTATTATTTTAATACATTTAAATATGTTTTGCTCTTGAATACATGTTTTATGGTGGCATTTTAACTACTGCTCCTTTAACAACTTTTTAATAGTTTATACTTTATTAGAAATGATTATATGCAGAAAACGTAATTATATTTTCCAAACTATAATAATAATAACAATAATAATAATAGTAATAATATAATATTGTATTACCCATCTTAGCTTATAATATATATATATATATATATATATATATATATATATATATATATATATATATATATATATATAATAATTTGCTCTTGAGCATACATTTTATTATTGTATTTTATTTACTGTTATTTTATTTTTTTACTTTTTTGAGTCTATAGTCTATTAATTCAGCAATCATTCATTACATACAGAATTCAAATATATTTTTTCAAACTATAATAATAATAAAAATAATGATAACATTAATTAGTTTATTTATTTGCTCTTAATAACATGTTTTATTTTGCTCCTTTAAAAACTTTTTTTTTGAGTTTATAGTTGATTAAATCACCAATTAATACATGCAGAATGCGTATTTTTTCAAACTGTCATAATAATAATAATAAGATGCAGTATCTTAGTATATGATCTGTTTTATTTATATGCTCTTAAAATATGTTTTATTTTTGCATTTTAATTGTTGCTCCTTGGCTTTAGGTTTATAGTTTAATTCAGCATCCATTACATACATAATTAATATTTATTTTTCCATACTATTATATAACATAATATAAAATAATATAATATAATATGCTGTAATATAATGTAATGTAATAAACAATAAAAACATATATTATACATATTATATAAAATTAAATAATATAATACGAATGAAGCCGGGTTATAATACCCTTTTAAAAAAAAATCTGATATACTTTACATAATAACAGAATATACATCAAAATATAAATAATATAATATAATATATTTTTTAAATGTATTCGAATGGTTCCTTTCAGACATGTTTAAAAAATACAATACACAATACTGTACACATTTTTTTTTAATGAACATGGTAACCAAACATACATAAAAATGTATACGCTATAATATAATATAATGTAATATTTGTCTGTCTATCTGTGTTGGCCCTGCGATGAGGTGGTGACTTGTCCAGGGTGTACCCTGCCTTCTGCCCAAGTGTAGCTGGAATAGGCTCTAGCTAACCCCAACTCCACCCCTGTGACCCCGAAATGAACAAGTAGTAAAAAATGGATGGATAATATAATATAATATAATACAATACAATACTGTTGTTTTTTATTTTTGATATAGTATACATAATGTTAGTAAATGGTAGCAGTGTTTTTGAAAAAATTGTACTCCCAACATTCATATTGTGTTGCATTGTCTTCCTAGTGTGGCGAAGTTGGTAGAGTGGCTGTGCCAGCAATCAGAGGGTTGCTGGTTACTGGGGTTCAATCCCCACCTTCTACCATCCTAGTCACGTCCGTTGTGTCCTTGGGCAAGACACTTCACCTGATGGGTGCTGGTTAGCGCCTTGCATGGCAGCTCCTGTCATCAGTGTGTGAATGTGTGTGTGAATGGGTGAATGTGGAAATAGTGTCAAAGCGCTTTGAGTACCTTGATGGTAGAAAAGCGCTATACAAGTATAACCCATTTATTTATTTAGTCATTTAATATCACTCAATTTTCTGCCCTTTTTTTTTTTCTACCTTAAAAAAAACTGCTGAACTGAGCGGTTATTTGTTTTGGTTTTCTGTCATTGTTTTTACATTGCACAGGATCACACTCTATGATATTATCCTATTTATTCTTTTCTATCTATGATCTATTCCTATCAACCTATGCCATCTATAAATTACTCTGTGTAAATGATTATGTACATACTATGGTTTTTGTGGTACACGTTGAACTAATTCGGGACCCTCCTATACTCAATGTTATGCACAATACAACAACAAAGCACTGGAGTTCTTGTTAAATTGTGTCCCACTGCAAAGTTGACGATACAGAATGAAGCACTTGGTGAATATAATAAACTCTAATCTAGTGGGTTATGCCCCCCCCCCCCACCCACCTCTTTCATTGACAACAATGGGTAGGACAAAACCCCAAAAACATATCGGGGTCCTTCCCAGTGTGTGTGGACAGTATGGTGGAAGGTGGGGGGCACAAAGGAGGGCACTTTGCTGGTTAAACAGGCCAAGCCCTGTAAGGACATGGGGGAGGGGTGATCTCTGCATGCTATTATTGCTCTTTGCTGCGTCACACGCCTCATTTTTTCAACTCTCCTTTTCCCCCTTCCAACTCCAGACCCGACGAGGCAACGACGAGCGCCGGGCAGGCCGCAACTTTGCGGAACTCACGCCGTCTCCCCGAGGTCAAGGGGGGAGATTGTAGCGAATAGGTTGTTGTTTTTGCCGCCACGTTTTTCCTTGAAAAGATGCAACAGTATTATTGCGCTGCCATGAATTGCATTATTGGAGCGGCGCCATGTTGTGTTGTCAACCTTCTAATAGGTTGAGCCCGTTTGCCTGTGCGGCTTTGAGACATTATTGTTTGTTTGCATGCCGAAATATGACAAAGTACTGTTCATGGGCAGCATCAGTGGAAGGTTCGCCAGGAGTGAGATGGAGGGCAGGGTGTCGCCCACAGCTGCTGGCCGCCTCTTGACCTGCGGGGGGAAAGGATGATGGTTTTTTTTTTTACATTTACTGAGCTGGCTGTGCAAACTAATCCACAATGTAAGCTCCTTATCTAGCGCACATTTTTATCAAAAAAGGAAGACGAGTCGATTATTTACAATTTGTGTTACAACCAGCTATTGCTCACCCAAACCATGTTTACTTACATTAGAGTCCATGTAGTTTTTATTTTTGTTTTTTGGCAACAATTTAGTGTGCAATGTGTATATGTGTTCATGGATGGTAATAGTGGTGTTATTATTACTACTCATTC
Organism: Entelurus aequoreus; assembly: GCF_033978785.1. Lineage (NCBI taxonomy): Eukaryota > Metazoa > Chordata > Actinopteri > Syngnathiformes > Syngnathidae > Entelurus > Entelurus aequoreus. The sequence continues at coordinate 16,381,780 of NC_084753.1, read as the reverse complement.
TTATTTTTTTTTATTGGGTTTTCCTTTTTTTACCGTTTGTAAAAATATGCATAGCATGCGCAGAATTTCACCATTGTGGGATAAATAAAGTCTATTATATCCCACCCTGTCCTAAAATAGTGACATCATTATGTCAGCAAGTAATTTACTGTGATCAACCGAAATTAATCCAAATTCAAAAGTGTGATTATTCTGATTTAAAATATTAAACTCCCTGGGAAGGTGTTGGGACCGGTGGGAAGCCCCAGGACACGTTGGGGGACTGTCTCCCAGTTGGCCTGGGAATACCTTGGGATCCTCCGGGAGGAGCTTGACCAAGTTGCTGGGGGGAGGGAAGTCTGGGCTTGTTTGCTTAGGCTGCTGCCCCCGCGACCCGACCTTGGGTAAGTGAAAGAAGATGGATGGATGGATCCTTTGCACAAGCGCTTTGAGTGTCTAGAAAAGCGCTATATCTATCAAATCCATTATTATTATTATTATTATTATTATTATTAGACAGCACTCATTCCATTATATTTATTATATTATAGTCAAATAAAAAAACCAATCATTTGTTTATTTAATGATATATTTGTTTACATATATGTATATGTATATATATACAGTACATATATGTATATGTCCATCCATCCATCCATCCATCCATCTTCTTCCGCTTATCCGAGGTCGGGTCGCGGGGGCAGCAGCCTAAGTAGGGAAGCCCAGACTTCCCTCTCCCCAGCCACTTTGTCCAGCTCCTCCCGGGGGATCCCGAGGTGTTCCCAGGCCAGCCGGGAGACATAGTCTTCCCAACGTGTCCTGGGTCTTCCCTGTGGCCTCCTACCGGTCGGACGTGTCCTAAACACCTCCCTAGGGAGGCGTTCGGGTGGCATCCTGACCAGATGCCCGAACCACCTCATCTGGCTCCTCTCGATGTGGAGGAGCAGCGGCTTTACTTTGAGCTCCCCCCGGATGACAGAGCTTCTCACCCTATCTCTAAGGGAGAGCCCCGCCACCCGGCGGAGGTAACTCATTTCGGCCGCTTGTACCCGTGATCTTGTCCTTTCGGTCATAACCCAAAGCTCATAGATAGATAGATAGTACTTTATTGATTCCTTCAGGAGAGTTCTCATGACCATAGGTGAGGATGGAAAAGTAGATCGACCGGTAAATTGAGAGCTTTGCCTTCCGGCTCAGCTCCTTCTTCACCACAACGGATCGATACAGCGTCCGCATTACTGAAGACGCCGCACCGATCCGCCTGTCGATCTCACGATCCACTCTTCCCCCACTCGTGAACAAGACTCCGAGGTACTTGAACTCCTCCACATGGGGCAGGGTCTCCTCCGCAACCCGGAGATGTTACTCCACCCTTTTCCGGGCGAGAACCATGGACTCGGACTTGGAGGTGCTGAATCTCATCCCAGTCGCTTCACACTCAGCTGCGAACCGATCCAATGAGAGCTGAAGATCCTGGCCAGATGAAGCCATCAGGACCACATCATCTGCAAAAAGTAGAGACTTAATCCTGCAGCCACCAAACCAGATCCCCTCAACGCCTCGACTGCGCCTAGAAATTCTGTCCATAAAAGTTATGAACAGAATCGGTGACAAAGGGCAGCCTTGGCGGAGTCCAACCCTCACTGGAAACGTGTCCGACTTACTGCCGGCAATGCGGACCAAACTCTGGCACTGATCATACAGGGAGCGGACCGCCACAATCAGACAGTCCAATACCCCATACTCTCTGAGCACTCTCCACAGGACTTCCCGAGGGACACGGTCGAATGCCTTCTCCAAGTCCACAAAACACATATGTAGACTGGTTGGGCAAACTCCCATGCACCCTCAAGGACCCTGCCGAGAGTATAGAGCTGGTCCACAGATCCACGACCAGGACGAAAACCACACTGTTCCTCCTGAATCCGAGGATATGTATATATATATATATATATATATATATATATATATATATATATATATATATATATATATATATATATATATATATATATATATATATATATATATATATATATATATATATATATATATATATGCATATATATGTACATATATATGTACATATATATATATATATGTATATATGTGTATATATATGTATATATGTATATGTATCAATGTATGTATATATGTTTATGTATATATATGTATGTATATATGTATATGTATATATAGGTATGTATATATGTGTATATAGGTATGTATATATATGTGTATATATGTATGTATATGTATATATATGTATATGTGTATATAGGTATGTATATATATGTGTATATATGTATGTATATATGTATATGTATATATATATGTATGTATATACATATGTGTATATATATACTGTATGTGTATATATATGTATATGTATATATGTATATATATATACGTATATATGTATATATATGTATATATGTATGTATATGTATCAATGTATGTATATATGTTTATGTATATATATGTATATGTATATATATGTATGTATATATATATATGTGTATATATGTATGTATATATGTATATGTATATATATGTATGTATGTATATATATATATGTGTATATATATGTATATATGTATATATATATGTATATATATGTATATGTATATATATGTATATGTATATATGTATACATATATATATATACATGTATGTATGTATGTATGTACATGTATATATATGTATATATGTATGTATATATATATATGTATATGTATATGTATGTATATATGTAAATGTATATATATATATATGTATATATATGTGTATATATATGTATATATATGTATGTATATATATATGTATATGTATATATGTAAATGTATATATATATGTGTATATATATATATATATATGTAAATGTATATATATGTATATATATATATATGTGTATATATATGTATATATATGTATGTATATATATATGTATATGTATATATGTAAATGTATATATATATGTGTATATATATATATATGTAAATGTATATATATGTATATATATATATATATATATATATATATATATATATATATATATATATATATATATATATATATATTATATATATATAATGTTTAAACACATACTGTAGGTGTGTAAAAAATCAACTTCATACTTTATAATTTATACATTTAATTGTTTTTGTTATATTTTCTATTTTATTTCCATTTATACTTCCATTATTTACTTTTTAAATTATTTTAAATTCTATCTCAAACTTTCTGGAATTAAAATTTTCCTGAGGGAAAAGGTTAACCAACGAATGAGATTTCTCTACAGAATCTCCTCTCTGGTCAACAAAAGCACCATGAGGATTCTGGCGGGAACTCTCGTTCAACCCTTTTTCGATTACGCATGCACCTCCTGGTACCCTAGCACCTCCAAAACCCTCTAATCTAAACTCCAAACTTCCCAGAACAAGCTAGTCAGATTACTTCTAGACATCCACCCCAGATCCCACCTCACTCCTACCCACTTCTCCAAAGTGGGCTGGCTCAGTGTGGAGGACAGAGTAAAACAACTTGCACTGAGCCTAGTCTATAAAATCCGCTACACCTCCCTGATACCGAAGTACATGTTAAACTACTTCCTTAACGTAAATGACCGCCATAACCACAACACCAGGTGTAGCTCCACTAACCACGTTAAACCCAGATTCTGAACTAACAAAGGTCTTAACTCATTCTCTTTATATGCCACATCAATGTGGAATGCGCTCCCAACAGGTATAAAAGAAAGGGCATCTCTATCCTCCTTCAAAACCGCAATAAAAGTTCACCTCCAGGCAGCCACAACCCTAAACTAACGCCCTCCCCGGATTGCTAATTATCAAATGTAAACAATCAAATGCAGATACTTTTTCTTATGCCTTCTGATCTCTCTCTCTCTCTCTCTCTCTCTCTCTCTCTCTCTCTCTCTCTCTCTCTCTCTCTCTCTCTCTCTCTCTCTCTCTCTCTCTCTCTCTCTCTCTATGTCCACTACTTGCTGTCCATATCCTACCCCCCTCCACACTCCTGATTGTAAATAATGTAATAATTCAATGTGATTATCTTGTGTGATGACTGTATTATGATGATAGTATATATCTGATGGTATATATCTGTATCATATAAATAATGATAAATGGGTTATACTTGTATAGCGCTTTTCTACCTTCAAGGTACTCACAGGGCTTTGACAGTATTTCCACATTCACCCATTCACACACACATTCACACACTGATGGAGGGAGCTGCCATGCAAGGCGCTACCAGCACCCATCAGGAGCAAGGGTGAAGTGTCTAGGATGGTAGAAGGTGGGAATTGAACCCCAGTAACCAGCAACCCTCCGATTGCTGGCATGGCCACTCTACCAACTTCGCCACGCCGTCTATCATGAATCAATTTAAGTGGACCCCGACTTAAACAAGTTGAAAAACTTATTCGGTGTTACCATTTAGTGGCCAATTGTACGGAATATGTACTTCACTGTGCAACCTACTAATAAAAGTCTCAATCAATCAATTAAAACTCTCCTGAAGGAACCAATAATCTCTCTCTCTCTCTCTCTCTCTCTCTCTCTCTCTCTCTCTCTCTCTCTCTCTCTCTCTCTCTCGATATATACATATATATCACAGCGGTTCATATATATATATATATATATATATATATATATATATATATATATATATATATATATTGCAACGTTTTACTATTCCACGTGTCTCTGCCCTGGCCCTTTTTAGTCCAATGACATAGTAATACGACAATAACTACAATTCCCACAAGGCACCGGAACAAAACAGGGCGTTGTGGCCTCACGTACACCCGCCACAAGTTGAGTTGTAGTTTGATTTTTACGATTCAGTCAACTCCGGTGATAAACAGGCCTTTTGTGAACGTAACGGTAAACGTAACGTAACGCCAAAATGTATGGCGTAGCTTGAAAAGAAGACCACATTACCCACAAGCCAGTGGGAGCACGCGCATGCGCGTTAGAAGGCGGTAGCCCTGGCGTGTGGAGTGTAGTCACGTGGAGACGGTCCGCCACCTCCGTGCTTTCCAAACAGAACGTGAGCTGCTAGCAGTCCGCCTGGTTAGAGCGCCGCTCGGCTGCTAAAGCGATCCATGTTGTTTTTCTAAGCCCCGCGTCCCTTTAAACTTCACCGTTCCGTCGAAGAATGAGTGATAACGACGACATCGAAGTCGACAGTGACGTGAGTACCGCCACTCTTCTTCCGCCCGTTTTCAAAAATGCTTGTATTTGTGTGTTCATTTTTAGCCGAAGTAGCTACCATGCTAGCTTTAGCTACCGATAAGCTGGCTCGTCTCTCAAGTATTTGTCTGGACTTGTACCGATCCAATATTATTGGTCAAATAAAGCAGTTTCGGTGCAAACAAAACAGATACGTTGCTAAACAATTATGGCTACAATTGTACTTTTTGTTCTGTTCTTTTGCAGGAAGACTCACCGAGATATCACTGTGTGGTGCGTAATACCGTTGGAGGGGGGGTGGGGGGGTTTGTCCATTATTGACACTGGCTTCATATTCTTGCAAAAAATGATTCCACAAAACACGGATAATGCCTGTTCCTTTTAATAACAAGGCGTGGGACGTGTGTGGGCGGACTTTCCAAATCGAATGTGAAAGCCCTCGGTCATATGAGCAAGCCAGATTACGTGACGTGTTGCACGATAATATACTTTTTGTTCATTTTTTCGACCAGTGGTTCGTGCATTGCAAGCAGGGTATCCCCCATCCTGCTTTACGCGGCCATAGGGACACGGTAACACGGCAGCTATATTTAGACCAAAGCTTTACCAAGCTGCAGCATATTTTTTCCCCCTGCTTGTCTCTTGATGACAATTTCACCAAAGAAGTCATGTATGTGCAGGCACTGTTGTTGCATCTTTAACACGTTTCTTGCACATCTAGGTCATCTCTTTACATATTGCTGCATTCATGGCGTTGATGGTGCAGCCTGCTGCATCTCGGATAAGCTTTCGTGTCAGGAAAGGGGCTGCAGCCGGGATGTTTTCCTGTGTTGCAGCCTGTGATTAGAGCCGTCCTCTCCACAGGCCACCGAGGGACTGGCAGGCTAAATGAATGACGTATAGCTAGCTGCACAACACAGTGATGAGGGGGGTGAAAAAACTCCCTGGACGACGCAATCAACCAAATTCTGCAGACAATGTCACAGGGGAACTGCACTTTTTGTTGGAATTTTACCTATCATTCACAATCCTTATGTAAAACAAGCGCGCACGTTTTTTAAAATGCATTCTAGCTCATCAATTAACGTTACTAAAAGTCGGCTAACAATTAAGCCCATAGCAGTTGCTCTATTTTGCCTATGAATCACTCTTAACAAGATCCAAACACCCCCAGCAACGTTTGATATACCCGCTGTAAGTACTGTGGAACCTCGATTTACGAACCTAAGTGGTTGTTGAACATTGTTTGTAAACTGAAAAGTTTGTATAGTTAAGCAGAATTCCCCATCAGGAACAATGTTAGCATGAATACCATATTTTCCAATATGGTACCGGTCCGTGGATCGATTGGCCGCACAAGGGGAAAAAATATATATATATATATATATATATATTTTTTTAATGAAATCAACATAAAAAACACAAGATACACTTACAATTAGTGCACCAACCCAAAAAACCTCCCTCCCCCATTTACACTCATTCACACTCATTCGCACAAAAGGGTTGTTTCTTTCTGTTATTAATATTTCTGGTTCCTACATTATATATCAATATAGATCAATACAGTCTGCAGGGATACAGTCCGTAAGCACACATGATTGTATTTTTTTATGACAAAAAAAAAAAAATCCATCCAAACACCCCCCCTCCCCCCTAGTCCGTGGGACAAATTTTCAAGCGTTGACCGGTCCGCAATTACAAAAAGGTTGGGGACCACTGCTATAAAGCACACGTCCACAACATTTTTGAATTTTTTCCTATACATTAACTGCACTGGACTATATATACAGTCGTGGTCAAAATATTACATACACATAATGTCATGGCTGTCTTGAGTTTCCAATAATTTCTACAACTCGTATTTTTTTGTGATAGAGTGATTGGAGCACATAATTGTTGGTCACAAAAAACATTCATGAAGTTTTAAAAAAAAAGAATTTATTATAGGTCTATTGAAAATGTGACCAAATCTGATGGGTCAAAAGTATATATATACATACAGCAATGTTAATATTTGGTTACATGTCCCTTGGCAAGTTTCACTGCAATTAGGCGCTTTTGGTAGCCATCCACTTTTGACGTGTGTTTGGGGTCATTGTCCTGTTGGAACACCCAACTGCGCCCAAGACCCAACCTACGGGCATAATACTATCACCACCATGCTTGACGGTAGGGATGGTGTTCCTGGGATTAAAGGCCACACCTTTTCTCCTCCAAACATATTTGCTGGGTATTGTGGCCAAACAGCTCAATTTTTGTTTCCTCTGACATCACATGGACAAAGATAAGACCTAGAGGAAAGTTCTGTGGTCAGATGAAACAAAAATTGAGCTGTTTGGCCAAGTGACCCCAAACATACGTCAAACGTGGTAAAGGAATGGCTAAATCAGGCTAGAATTAACGTTTTAGAATGGCCTTCCCAAAGTCCTGACTTAAAAGTGTGGACAATGCTGAAGATACAAGTCCATGTCAGAAAACCAACAAATTTAGCTGAACTGCACCAATTTTGTCAAGAGGAGTGGTCAAAATTTCAACCAAAAGCGCCTTATTGCAGTGAAACTTGCCAAGGGACATGTAACCAAATATTAACATTGCTGTATGTATACTTTTGACCCAGCAGATTTTGTCACATTTTCAGTAGACTCATAATAAATTAATAAAAGAACCAAACTTCATGAATGTTTTTTGTGACAAACAAGTATGTGCTCCAATCACTCTATCACAAAAAAAATAAGAGTTGTAGAAATTATTGGAAACTCAAGACAGCCGTGACATTGTTCTTTACAATTTTCTTTCTTGGCTGTGTGCACTAAAAGGGGGAGCCATATAATTTCAGTCAAACAACAAAACAAGGGGGTAATGATTTAACAATCTTTTTCAAAGAAAGCCACAACCCGACAGCAAGCGTAAATATCAATACCAACACAAAACAGTAGTGATGGGTCCGGCAACATCGATGCATCGGCGCATGGGTCGAGCTCATAGAGCAAAACCCTGTGTTGGTGCGCGTACCGCTTTTAGAAAGTCACGTGACCGATCGTGATCTGTTTTGGTCACGTGACCGATACGTGAACTGTGTCGCACTGACGCCTCCTCTGTGCCCTGTGAGCGGGTCTTTTCTACAGCCGGAGAAATAACTAAGAAGAGAAATCGTCTAAAATTTAATACGTTGGAAAAACTGTTTTTTTTTAATAAATAAAAATCCCAGTCCACAAGCATCCTCATTCTCAACACGTTTTCTTCGATTTCCATGTTATGATACATGTTCACATTATTTATTGACTGTATCTAAAAAGATAAAAATATATTTTTATTTAAATGAAGATATGAAATACAATGACTTGGTTTATATTATTGTATATACTAGGTCATAACATCAGTGTCAGTTGAGTCGGTCCATAGGTTGCCTGTAGGGATTTTTAATGTCCAGCAGATGTCAGTATTTAGTGACACAGTATCGACACGGTATCAATACAGTTTTGCAATGTGTCGAAACGCTTCATGACGCCTCATCAACCCATCACTACAAAACAGTAATAGGCACGTTCATAGTATCATGTGATATTACATATGTTGCTAATTTTAAGCATACGGTGGCACATTTTTTTCACAGGCACATCACAATGTTCGCTTTTCCCTTCACCAACTACTTACTACTACTCATGCAGACTTCATGACAGACAGCAAACAATCACTTACTGTTCAATTTCTGCTCTCTCTAGGGTGCCGACTGATGGTGTGTTCATATATTGCTGTTCAGATGAAGAATTAATTATAATCCACTCAAAGGGTTAAAAAAAAGTTGCCACAACAAGCGTGTTGCGAATGTCAAAGTTGACCAACTTCTCGTTTTAGGGCCACAACCTTCTACTATCCAGTTGAGAGGCATGATTTATAATCTAGAATTAACTTTCACCAACTCGGAGGCAATGCAGCAGCTCACTGGCTCAATATGTCAATATAGCAGCATAAGCCACTTAACTCTGAGATCAAAGCGCCGCTAAAAATAGGTCCTTACCGGTAGCGCTTACAATAACAATATCGCTATATACATGTAAACGGAGTATTGTTGGCACACTTTGGATGTTTTTTAATAGATTTTATGGGCGGAATAGAGGAGCTCCCATTGACTCTATTGTTAGCTGACTTTTATTTAGGTTTATATATGAAGTAGAATGCATTAAAAAAGCATACAGTATGTGTTCTTGTCTCTCATGAGGATTCTGAATGATCGGCAACATTTTAAAAAAGGGCAGTTCCCCTTTAAGTAGGAAATTGATCGAATACCTTTGTCAAGATGTGCCTCAGTAATATTCATGAGGGCTGGTATTTACTAAGCATGTAAAGAAAAATGTCAACAAGTGTAAAAAAAAACCTGCTGAAACCGAAACAGAATGATGTGGTGTTTCAGGAATTGGAGTGAAGGAGGCAAGTCCGCTTTATGCTTTGCACTTGTTAAAGGTCCCTCTATTATGCAAAATTGACTTCATGTTGCTTGTCCCTAGAGACTGTCAGTGGCGGGCCAAATCAGAGCCGGGTCCTTTAAAAGCCTGTACTATCCGCTTGCCTCTCATACCAACAATCTGGGTTTGTACCCCTCTCGGAGCTGTAGGATAAAGTCATAGCCGAGAAGAGTACACAACCACTACAGTGGTCCCTCTTTTTTCCTTTTCGTTGCCATTTGCCGCTCCACTGTAATGTTTATATGAACTGCCACTCATGTTAAAATACTCACCCAGCTTGTACTCGGTTGACAAGGGACTAAAGACGTTGGTGGACAGTTATACACTTGAAGACAACATTGTCGATCCACTTGTAAATTTGCATGCCGCAAAGTAAAATGTGAGAGTGAAAATAAGGCCCAAAAAATCTTTTACACCTACTAAATCCCTATGGTGAGTCTTGTAAAGTTTTCAGAAACCATGACTCATCCTGAATGGGGGGGGGGGGGGGGGGGGCACCTCTCCGTCCCTGCCTGAAGCTCCACCATTAGACTGTGTCTAATCTCCGCTTATGAAGTTACAGGTCTTCATGGCGTCACAAATTGAAACTAGGGCTGGGCGTTGATCAACAATCTAGTGAACATTTTTACCTCGATTTTGGTTAATGCACGGTTTTTCCACACTAGGGCTGGGCGATAAAACAATATAAAAATATATCGCGATAGACACATAATCGATATCAACAATTATTTTGAAAAAACGGTCGATTATTTTTTCAAAACACTCGCTCTCTGGTATCGAAGAAAGGGACACGCTAAGAGCCAATCAGGTAACTGTATCTATCTTTTTGGTTGCGCCATCTTGTTGTTTCGCAGTTGATTTTTTGCATGGAGTTAGAAGAGAAAGTAAAAATGAGTGCTGCAGAGGCGGAAGAACTTATCGATAAAACTGGGAAAAATCACCTCGGCAGTTTTGGGGGATTTTTTAAAACGGACCATAGTCAGAAAAATGTGGTCTGTAAATTATGCAAGGCACTCATCCCCACCGAAACCGGTAATACCACACCATTTTAGGTACTCACCTTTTAGAGCACAGCTGTAACTTTCTGACATTAAACCTGTAGAAAATTGTTCTTAGGTTTCTCTAGGTTATCATTTTCACACTTTGCACTCTTTTGTTACACTTTATTAAGCATTTCTTACATATTCCTTATTTTTGCACCTTAGTTTTAAGAGGATATTGTTAAGTGTTCAATGTGATTTTAGAGTTTTGATACATTGATTGTTTGCGTTTTCTATTGGTTACATTGTACATAAAAATGTTTACATTTTTAGCTGTAAAAAATGGATGGATGAATGGATGTTTACATTTAATATATTTTTTCTATGGTCCTTATTTTTGATAGGGCATAAAAAATATTAATTATCGATATCGATTGATATTAAACACTTGTATCGTGATACAGTTTTTACAGCCATATGGCAAAGCCCTATTCCACACTCAACTACTAGTTTACTTTCTGGCTATCGGTATTGTAACCAAAGTGTGTCTTAACATCCATCCATCCATTTTCTACCGCTTGTCCCTTTCAACAAACACTGAATTTACTTTAGTAACAAGCTGCTCACGTAAACAGTTGGCTTGCATAAGTTTTTTAGGGCTGCAACTAAGGAATATTTTGATAGTCGACTTATCGACTAAACGATTAGTCGACTAATCGGACGATGAGGTATACATCTCTATTCAGTGGCTCTAATATAAACAATCGGCTTTTAAATTTAGCTTGAGATATTTTAGGCAAGTGTTAATTACCAATTATGACAAAAAGATGACTACTTCATTCAGAAATATTTATTTAAAACCTGTGCTACTTTTTAGCCTGTAAAAAAAAAAAACTTTTTCAACTTGTGTCTATTTTGAAGCAAGTACAGATAAAGAGCTGATTAAAACAAAGTATATATTATATGTAAACAAAAGACAAAGTCAAAATAGCAGCAATACCAACCAGGGATGTAACAATAAACGGTAAAATTGAAAACCGCGGTAAAACTTATGGAAAAACCATGATTGATATCTGCACTTTGATAAACTCACAAACTGATTGGCGCCGGCTCGCTAGTTTAAATGCTGACATGAAAACAACAAGAGACATTGTATGGACGTCGTTCCACATTAAAAACGACATAGCCCAAACTAAAGTTATACAAACATTACTGTCTGAGCAACTACGCTATTCAATTGTGCACATTGAACCTACAACCTGTATTCTCTTAGAACAGAGTGCTTGTTCTATATATTTAAAAAAAAAAAATCAATATGGAGGTGTTTTTACGATGCGTTCACAGACTGCTGAACAGAGCAGGATGCCACGACGCCCGCCAGAAATAATAAAATATATTAATATATTTAGTTTTGCACTTTAAAAAAAACACATTTATAATAGAGTGCTACATTACCAACCAATATTTTAAACAATAAAAGCTTAGACATTAAAGCAGGTAAAATACTAAGACTAAAAATAGAAAGACAAAATAGTGGATTTTGTAAATGTGTGTATTTATTTTAGTTATTAAAAAAATAACTTGGTCAAAAGATTTAATCATATAAGTACTTTTTGAGCAATTTCAACAATACCGTAATCATAATAACTAATAATTTTGGTCACGATAACCGTGATATGAAATTTTCATATTGTCGAATAGCAGCAATAACAACAAAACAACACCAAATCTTTCTAGCGTCATCAAAAAGAAAAATACATTTTAAAATGAAATGTTTAGAAAAATCGACATAGTTTAGCTGGTGGATTTTGCCTTATTTGGTCGTCAAAAACAAGCTAACTCCTGTCCTTTCTGACATGCCAAAATGCTCTTAAGCTCATATAGCTATGCTATTGTTTCTAATGCGGTGTTTTATCTTATGTACGGCATCACGCTGATCAAGTGCGAAGTTACAATGTAAATGTAAAAAGTGGGTTAAGCGCACAATAGCGCTTTCACTGTCCAGAGAGAGGCATGGACAAAAGCAGTATAAGCATTGAAGCTACAGACACAGTAATACTGTAGCACGTTTAAACCTCAGTGGTACCTCAACTTCTGAGTGTTTTGAGATAAGAGATCTCTCAGCTAATTGTTATAATTTAAGTTGATAACGAAAAGTCGAAATACAAGCTTTATTTTACATTAGTTGGCGTAGATAATTGCCGCAGTGACCATTCGGTCTTACTTGCTATTACAGCATCATACACTATTTTGGGACTTTTGAGACTTTTTAAAAATAGTATAATGCGAGATTTTTAATATTTTAAACTGTCATAAAAATAAGTTAACCGCTGTATAGCAAAACATGAAACGGATAAATGGTTAACTTGAAATCTAACTGTTAATTTATAGACGGAGTGTGGAATTCAGTTCTCTATTTTCGTTATTGTCGCTGCAGACCCATTATACTGACAGTTTTGTCGTTATGTTAACTGAACGCCACAGTAAGTTTCCTTTTATTTTTAGTTCTGTGGTCATTCTAGCTTTATCGCTGGTTTTGGGCTCACTGGGTTGAAGTCTCACAAATTAGGCTATTTATTTTATTGTGTTTTGGCCGGTTTCCAAATGTTCCTGCGAGCAGACTTAGCCTGGGTGAAGTTAGTATGACCACGTTGACAACATTCTGCTGCTGTTTGGTTTTGACACCTGGAAATTGACTGTCAGCCCTTTTTTATGAGCAACAAAAACACATCCGGCTTGTTATGTCTCCAAAGACGATAATGACACAAAGTGGTATTCTTTCCCCCATAAAACCATGTGAACGTTCATTAACGACAACAAACACCTCTGCCTTGGCCACCTCATGTAATTAGACAGCTCACATTAAGTTTATACCGCCATTGCATGTGTTAATTATGAAAGTCTCACTGTTGCAGTTTTGGAAATTAATAAAATAAAATTATGGAGTAGTCCTCCTTGGTAGTGTGTAACATACCTTCCAGGGTTTCTAAGGATACAGTTTTTCGGTATCAACTAAGGATGTTCCAATCAGGCGCATCCATGAGTGATATCGGCCAATACCAATATTGATCACATGTCCAGGTGAAACTCAAAACAATTAGAACATTGTGTAAAAGTCCATTCATTTCAGAAATTCAACTTCAAATGTGAAACTAATGTGATATAATCGCGATTATTACACATTAGGGGTGTAACGTACACAAAAATTTTGGTTCGGTACATACCTCGGTTCATTTTCGGTACAGTAAGAAAACAATAAAATAAAAATGTTTTGTTTATTTATTTACCAAATTTGTAAACAATGGCTTTATCCTTTTAACATTGGGAACACTATAATCATTTTGCCCACGTTAATCAACATTAAACTGCCTCAAGTTGTTGCTCAGATTAAATAAAATGACAAAACTTTTCTTCTACATATAAAAAGTGCAACATTAAACAGTTTCAAGTCAACTCATCATGCTTCATTTATTACAGCATTTGGGAAGCCTGTAGTTGATTTTTATTATGTAAATGTTATATTTTTATCAACATGTGATAGCAGGGACCCTGCCATTCAAAACTAGGCTGCTACATTACTAATAATTACACGCACACACACACACACACACCGCAAAATTAGCTAACGTTACGCTAAAAGCTAATTAGCCTTCACTTCAAGCCAGGACTGCGAGCGAGCTGAGCTGCAGTTTAAAGTTTCTAGATCGTCAACGGGCCCATAGTGATGTTACGAGTAGTTGACTGTGAGGTGTTTATTTTAATTTGGGGAGTGTACGCTGCCTGATGCTCACCTGCTAAACACCTATCTGCCAACCCCACCGCAGAAGCACTGACTACATGCGCTCTGAATACGCACTGCTGATTGGCTGTTACTGCTAAGGTTGTAACCAATCAGATGGTTGTGTGGGTGGGACAATGCTGGATGCTGTGTAGGAGACAGAGGCAGAAAGCAGAGCAGCTTGTTAAGACTTTAGCTTAGACGGCTACTTCATATGTTCGTGTGGAAACTCGTTCGGTACGCCTCTGAACCGAACCGGAACCCCCGTACCGAAACGGTTCAATACAAATACACGTAACGTTACACCTCTATTATACATACAAAGTGAAATATGTAAAGCTTGTATTGCTCTAATTTTGATGAACGTGGATTACAGTTTTGGAACACAAAATTTTTTTCAGAAATTTTCAATTTGAAGTTTATATTAGATGTAAGTCATCATCAAAATTATATCAAAATAAGTCTTGAAATACCTTGAGTTGCGTGTTATAAGCCTACGTCATTTATTAGTTTCACAATGTAAATCTAATTGCTGTTATAAACTAACCATTGTACGGTATTAAATGTTTTTTTGTTCCAACTGTACTAACAGTAAATATTTAAATTTATTTATGAGTGCTATTGACAGTTTAACAATGTCAACACAATATTTAAATTATTTCCTTATTATATTTATTACATACAATTGGTAAACAAAAAAAGTAAACTAAACAAAAGTAAATAGATGGGAAAATTCTTTGGGAGTTCATAAACACAAACAAAAAGGACAAAAATAAAAATATTACTCCAATCACTCTAGTGTTGGTACTGATACGGCTCTTGGTATCGACACCACCGATTTTATCAATCGATCTGCCCTCCTCTCATGGGTAGTCCTGGCCGCAACAATAATGACAACCCAACAGGTGTTGTTGTATTATCCTCTCTCTAACAGTTAATCTACTAGGTAATTTCCTGTTACTAACCGCTTACTTTCGGTTGTAACATACTGTACTTCCATCTACACTAATCACTAATTTCATGTGTGTTTTTCAAAATATTTTAGATGCTAGCTTAATGATTAGCATGTCTACTTCTGGCTTGCTCTCGATGTGTAACATGTTTAAGAAAAGTTGATTTTCCGTAATGGAAGTAATTATTAACTTAAAGGAACGGCTCCTCACTGCATGTAGAGACATAGTTAGCTGCTAGCCGCTTGTCAGCCGGGGGACTAAAAAGTAAAGCAGAGGGGATCGATGGCCGATCACGTACTTGTTTCACAAAAATGGGCCGATTAGTCGGCACTTCCCTAGTATCGACAAACTAAAATAGCATTTGTCGCAGGCAAGGCAGAACAATCGGAATTTGGATCAGATACTCCCGTCCTGCTAACATTTGAATTTTCTCGTTAGAATAAATGCGGTATTTTTTGGTGAGGTAAAGGTGATCTCTCGACAATAATAACTGACAGAATCAGCACTAAAAATAGATCCCTTCAGCAGCATTTTCTTCAAGTAGGTTAAGAAGCATTAACATAATTCCCCTAACATGCTACTTAGAACGCATGAAAACATAACGTTGTTTCGATACGTTGTGTGAAATAGCATCAGTTATTCATAAGCTTTATCATTGCTTGTCCAATAAAAAGCACGTATCTCCAAACTGTTTCACTTAAAACAAAAAAATAAAGAATTTTAAGGCGTATGATTTTCTGAATATATTTGGACATTTAAACCTTTTCCTCAGCTAATATGCAGCCTGAGTGTAAGAAATCCAACATATTTATTTGTAACTTTATTTTTGGAACAGGGGTGTCATTCATCGACTGGAGCGCCTGTCTTTTGTCCGAGTTTTTCCACGCTGTCCGCAGGACAAAGCGAAGAATTACCAGTTCTTCCCTCCTTCCTCTCGCCACCTGGAGCACTTATGTAATGCACCATGGTCAGGTATGAATAGAATGGAGGGAGCGTGCAGTGTCACAGAGAAAAAGGGGGGTTGAAAGGACTATCTGTTATGACAGACTGATAGTGGTGGCGCAGTAATTGGACACCTGTTTGTCATGGTGACGAATGTGCTGAGCCACAAACGCAGCATGGAAGGCACCCGCCACATCTTAATAGTACAGAGATGCATGATTGTTTGGAAATTTAGATCCATTAATATTTTATTACATTACATTTTCATTCACCAAAATATTATTATTCCCTTGGTTGATGTGATAATATTCAATATATACACTGTCATATTTCATTATCATATTTTGAAAACAAAGCCTGTAATTTAGAGCATTTAGCACAGGGGTGTCAAACTTGTTTTTCTTTACGGCCACATTGCAATTATGGCAGTTTGTAACAGTAGATATATTAATATAATAGCCTTGTCACACAATTTGCACAGGTCTTTGATTATTACATATTTTTTTAACAGATTGATGGATAGCTTGCTTTGAAATCATAAATCAAGGTAACAGGCAGATATTTACGTATATTTGATGACACAAAAATGCTTGGAACATCTTATTGCATGATCAAATAATATTTAAGTGCAGAACATATGCAATGCAATACATTTTTCTGTCAAAATTTAAAGAACAAATTCATTATTTCCGTCCTTGCGCAGGTCACATTAAGTGACGTGTCGGGCCACGTTAAGTGACGTGTCGGGCCACGTTAAGTGACGTGTCGGGCCACGTTAAGTGACGTGTCGGGCCACGTTAAGTGACGTGTCGGGCCACGTTAAGTGACGTGTCGGGCCACGTTAAGTGACGTGTCGGGCTACGTTAAGTGACGTGTCGGGCCACGTTAAGTGACGTGTCGGGCCACGTTAAGTGACGTGTCGGGCCACGTTAAGTGACGTGTCGGGCCACGTTAAGTGACGTGTCGGGCCACGTTAAGTGACGTGTTGGGCCTTGAGTTTGATCCCTGCGACCTAGCACAGTGTTTCTTCAAACAAAGAGTTGGGCCCATTGTTGAGCCACGAGCGCTCGTTCGAGGGCCGCAAAAAATATCTGTTTCTCAACTGTGGTCCGTATATGCTGCAGCAGTACTTCGTTGTATTACACTTAGCAGTAATGCCAATCTCAAACAAACGGGAGCCTGGAGCTAAAATCATAGAGAAGTTTCTTAAATTATTCAAAAGTTGTGACTATAGTGATGATGCTGTATTTTCATTTGTACTTTTATTTTGTTGACAGTTTAGTTAAGAAACATATTCATTGTTAATTTAGTTTGTTAGCACAACATAATTGTATAAGTCTTTTCCTATGCAGTATAATTGGTTAGTACTTATTTGTATAATCAGCCTGATTTAAGCCTAAATTCCATGTGTTAAATTAATAATCTTTGTGATTAACACACAATTTCATATCATTTGACAAGGTTTTTCTTGTTAAACTGTAAGTAGGTTAAATATAATTATTCAATATGACTAAAATCAAGAGTAAGATTACAAATTTAGTGTTAATATGTGAGTGGGCCCCAGTCCTCTTTTATAGTGGAAAAATTGGGCCCCTATGTCAAAAAGATTAAGAACCTCTGCATTAAATAATGTGGTGGGCCACAATAAACTAGGTGGCGTGATGTTGATATGGCCGAAAAATTTATGTTTTTTACAATAATTACTGAAATGGAAAACGGTACCAGTTTTTCACGGTAAAATTCTGCCGACTTAGCTGCCAGTTTTTTACTGTAAAGTCTATAGTGGTTGTTTTTAAGGCGTATCACAAAAAAATGCTAAAAAAGACAGCTGTTTTTTTTCCAGAAAATTCTGGCGACTTACTGAGTTGTCTTATTATAAATGGAAAAAAGGTGCCACTGTTTTTTAGGGTAAAATTCTTGTCAACTGAGCTACCATTTTCTTTTACCATATAATCTACGGTTGTTGTTTTTACAGTGTATTACTGTAAATGTAAAAAAAAAATGTTTTTCAGTAAAATTCTCGCCACTGAGCTGCCAATTTTTTAACGTACAATCTACTGTTGTTTTTACAGTGTATTACTGCAGATAAAGAAAGGTACCACCGTTTTTCACATGATAGACTAGTGATCTGCCACTTTTTTACCCTAAAATCCCTGGTTATTATGTTTACGGTATATTACTGTAAATGAAAAAAGATACCACAATTTTTTACCGTAAGATTTTGACAACTGTGCTGCTTTTTTTCTGCCGTAAAAACTATTGTCATTTTTACAGTGTTCAATTTGATTATTAACTTGTTTTGAAATTATAAGTCATAGTTAAAATTGTATGATAGTATATTGTGTTGCAATATTTTGTAATACTTCGGTTTCAAAGATATACAATTGCATACAGTACATGTATTTTTTTCTATTCAAAAGGAAAGAACAAATACATTATGTAAGAAAATATGAAATACTTAATCGCTTTGTAGTATTTCCAGGCTGTTCCAGGTCAGATCTATGAACAGACCATGCCTGTGGTTTCAGTCATTAAAGGTATTCTAGGTGTGTTTGTGACTGTCAACGTATACACAACAATTAAGATGTGTATGATGAGAAATAAGAGTGACAAAACTGTATTTCACCATTACAACCTACAGAGAGTATGAAAATAGCTGCCAGCCTTGTAATGACACGCCATCAGGAGGACGCGTGTTTGTGTCTTGTCAGTTTTAATGAAGGCATATCAGTTGTAACATGCTTGTTTGTTGTTAGTCCGCGATTGAAGATGGCGTTTGTGGTGAATTTGTCTCTTTGATGCTTTGCAGGGCTCATCGAGATAAACTTTGTGGGTGATGGTCTAGTTGTAGGAGACTGTTTTTAATTATGGCCTCATGACATTGATGCTAATTACTCCTCTTTCAGGAGTCATTTTCATTTCACGTCGAGAATGGAAAAAGCTGACAGCCGCACCCACCAGACGTGATACACACTCATATCTGTATGCTGTCATGTTTGTTCCATGGCACGATCACTACTTTATGATTGCAGATTTGCACGGAATCAAACCCAACCCATGGTTTTGATAGCCGGGCCAAAAACAAGTACAGCAGCAGCAGCAGCTGATTAGCCCACGCGGTGTTGCATCATGTGGTTGTGTCTTTGTCCTCAGACTGGGAGACAATTTTGCGTCTAGTCAGGTAATGCAGGGTGTGTCTTTAGCTAATTTGACACTGACACAGTCCTGTACGTCTCATACATGTTATTTGAAATTGGAGCTGTATCGGCTATTTTGGTAATTGTATTGTAACCAAATGATTAGATATCCTAATGTAAAATGGCTACTTACTAGCTTACCTTTAAACTTAAATGTGTGTCTACTGGTTGTTGTGTACTCAATCTGGGAGGTGTTTTGGGGGGTTGGTGTAGTCGTTAGCTTTGAGACAGATGGTTGTACAACACCTAAAGGGCAAACAGCCACAACATCAGCCCCCTTCAGGCGTCCTGTAAAGTTTGTAATGTCACAGAATGGGGGGGACGTGGCAATTTTATAGCTTCGGCGGTAGTGTCAGAGGTTTAACAACTCTGTGGAATGGAATAGTGGAAGTTTATCACGACAGACTAGGGCTGGATGGTTTTGGCAAAAATAATAATCACGATTATTTTGATTGATATTGAAATCACGATTAATAACACAATTATTTATTAATATGAAAACATGAGTATTGTCTTTTTATGTCATTTATAACATTTTATAAAATGTTCATTATTAAATGTAAAAATCCTCACATTTATTGGAGCAATACATCTTTAGACAATTTTGACCAGTATTTTAAGTCAAATCATAATTGTGTAAATCAGAATCAGAATCGTTTTATTGCCATTGTTTTAGAACGGGTTCACAAACTAGGAATTTTTCTTGGTGCAATCGTGCAACATAAAACACATATAACACAGATTTGATAATAACAAGAGCTGTAACTGAGCTATCAGATCTTGTTATAGACTTAGAAGGAATTCAAAGGAGCTACTGTTAGGAGTTATTGTTCATGTGCCTGATGGCTGAGGGGAAAAACTGTTCAGGTGGCGGGAGGTGTGGGTCTGGATGGACCGTAGTCTCCTGCCTGAGGGGAAAGGGGAGAATAGTGTGTGTCCAGGGTGAGAATATTCAGCTGTGATCCGACCCACACGCCTCCTGGTCCTGAAGGAGAACAAGTCCTGAAGGGATGGGAGCTTGCAGCCAATCACCTTCTCAGCAGCACGTACGATGCGCTGCAGTCGATGCTTATCCTGGACTGTGGCGCCGGGGAACCACACAGTGATGGAGGAAGTCAGGATGGACTCGATGATGGTTGAGTAAAACTGCACCAGCATCTCGGTCGGCACCTTAAGTTTCCTCAGCTGCCGCAGGAAGTACATCCTCTGCTGGGCCTTCTTGAGGCCCAGCAGAGGAGCTGATGGTCGGCTCCCACTTGAGGTCTTGGGTGATGGTGGTGCCCAAAAAACGGAAGGAGTCCACAATGGAGACGGGGGTGGGAGAGTCAATCAGGGTGAGGGGGGGTGGTGGGGCTGTGACATTCCTGAAGTCCATGATCATCTCCACTGTTTTCTGGGCGTTCAGCTCCAGGTTGTTGAGGCTGCACCAGGACGCCAGCCGGTCCACCTCTCTCCTGTAGGCGAAATCATCGCCATCCGAGATGATAAATGTATCAATAAGTACCAATGATTGTCACACACACACTAGGTGTGGTGAAATTTGTCCTCTGCATTTCACCAAACCCTTTGTTCACCCCCTGGGAGGTGAGGGGAGCAGTGGGCAGAAGCGGTGCCGCGCCCGGGAATAATTTTTGGTGATTTAACAAGCGCTTTTAAGTACATTATGCTTGTGAAACTTTTCTTTAGTTAGCACAGTCAGACCGGATGTTGCGCATTGCGCTGTTATTGTGATGGGGGAAAGTGTGCTGACGAGTAAGGAGGCGACATGAGACTGTTAAAATCGCGTATGAAGTTGCAACCGCCGACCTGTTTGTACATTGATCTTGCATCGATGATGTTGTTCACAACAACACAAGCAGATGTTTTGGGTGCATGGATTGTTCTTGCTATTTTTAGCTTCCTAGTTTAGTTGGTGTTTCAAGTGGCCGTCTCAACATTGTTTAGTTCAGGACGTGTTTTGTGGATGAATGTTCCCAAACAAATGTTCCTTCTCGTCACGATGACAGATTTTTACAATTTCCTTGATAGTCTGTGTTTAACAATGGATGACGTTTTGTTGGTTACGTGAACGCGGAAATCATATGACCATACTTTTTTATTGAGTTCAGTGATTATTGATTGGCATACTAGCGCTGTGCTGTGTCAAATAAAAAGTAGCAACCAGGGTGAGGTCCCAAACTTCTAGTAGACATGGTCTTTTTTTCACTCATCCGTTTCATCGTTATAAGCATGCACGTTGCATGGCCTATTAATCTTTTTTGATTATTATTTTTTAATGATGGTTAGAGGCCAACATTTAAATTGTGACTAAAATTGTCCAGCCCTAATACAGACTCAGCTCTATTAGCCTTTTGAATTAAAAGCAATAGTTGGCCTCGGACAATATCTTGCTTTGCTGCTCAATGTGAAAGGGATATTTATATTTTTCTGCAGGAAATAGTCTCCTGGACATGTAGTTTGTTGTAAAAATCCCTGCAACTTGTGTTTCAAAACAAAGTGGGATAATTCACTGCAAAGACCAAATAGCGACATCTGTGTTTAATTCATGGACTTTTTTTAAGTGTCCTATTAGAAGCAGTACAAGTTCATTTAGAAAGTGACATATACTGTAATTGCTTTGGGAGCAGTTTAGCATCTTAAATTTAACAGGGTGACTAAAAAAACAGAACCCATAAAACATGTTATAAATCCTACTAAGTAGGGTTGCGCAATATATATGATATAAATTTAGCCGATGATAGAGCTTTAAATAATGTCGTTATATTTGATAAAGCATGTTGGTGACACATTCTAACCGTGTCCCGCATTTTTGGCAGCGACAATCGAACAAACGTGTCCTCAAAGCAATTTTAGCTTCCTCGCTAGTTCCTAATGTCCGTCCCGCCACAGTGCACAGTCCATTGGAAGACCAGCAATAGGTAAACATGCTACACTACACATCGTAGGAGGATACAATAAGCCACGCTAACCGCTAGAGTACCGCTGTTAAATATAAACAGTGGTGGGCGGATACTTATAAATAGTGACAGTATATAGTCAATACAACAGTGGTTACATTAATACTTTTTAGTATCAGCATTGGTATGACCAATACTGCCCCTGTTACTACTTGGTATCGAATCGATACCCACATGTGTAGTGTCACCCAAAACTAATGTAAAGTATTGAAACAACAACTAAAACAAAACTAAACTAAAAATGACACAATGTTACCACATACGTCAGCAGCCAAATTAGGAGCTTTTGTAGCCTGTTTTGAAATGGTTCTATTATCATTTACATAGTATATAATATACAATGAGGCTATATTGCTTAACCCCACTGCTAAGGTCCATTTAACTTCAGTCTGTGTACAATACATTCCCAAAGTTTTAGTTATCTTGGTCGCTTTGCATTAAAGTTTTTCCAAAATATGCTCCAAATGGGCGTTAGAGGCAAACTTTGCGCTTAAAATTGTCAGTTACTCCCAACCCATTCCGTATGGGGACTTTCGATTTAAGAATTTGCATAGTCCCATACTCTTTGAACTTCCGATACCAGTCAAAAATTCAGCTTTTTGTTGGAGCAAGACAACCCAAGAAACTTTATTACAAAATGTGCTTGCACTACAGTGTATCACTTTTGTCAAACTTGTTTTTATTGAGGGCCACATCGCAATCATGGCTGCCTCCATAGGGGTAACAGTAAATACATATTAGATAGATAGATAGATAGATAGATAGATAGATAGATAGATAGATAGATAGATAGATAGATAGATAGATAGTACTTTATTGATTCCTTCAGGAGAGTTCCCTCAGGAAAATTAAAATTCCAGCAGCAGTGTACAGAGTTGAGATCGAATTTAAAAAGTAAATAATGGGGGTATAAATGGAAACAAAATAGAAAAATATTACAATAAGAATACAAATAAAAAGCAACAATGAGAATAAAAATATAACAGTAAAATAAGAATATAACAAGAGAAACTAGACAGTAGTGACCATGTTATGAAAAAGTATTGCACTGTTATTGTTTTGCATCCCCTGTCATCCGAGTACCCTCCCTCCCCCCCAGAGAGGAGTTGTACAGTCTAATGGCGTGTGGGACAAAGGAGTTTTTTAGTCTATTAGTCCTGCACTTGTGATGAAGCAGTCTAGCACTAAACAGGCTCCTCTGGCTACTGACAACGGTATGCAGAGGGTGACTGGCATCATCCAGGATGCTCACTAGTTTTTCCACAGTCCTCTTCTCTGCCACCATCACCAGTGAGTCCAGTTTTATTTTGATCGTAGAACCGGCCCGCCTGATCAGTTTCTCCAGTCTGGAGCTGTCCTCCTTAGATGTACTGCCCCCCAGCACACTACGATGTAGTACAGAATACTGGCAACCACAGACTGGCAGTACATCCACAAGAGTTTTTTACAATTGTTAAAGGAGCGCAGCCTCCTCAGGAAGTATAGCCTGCTCTGTCCTTTCCTGTACAAGTGGTCTGTGTTAACAGTCCAGTCCAGCTTATTCCACCCACACCCGAGGTACTTGAATGAGTCCACGGTTTGTACCTCGACTCCCTCGATCACAATAGTTTGTGACCTTGGACTCGACCTCCCAAAGACAATGACCAGCTCCTTGGTCTTTGACGGATATTAATATAAATGTACAATAACACAACTTGCTCCAATATGGCCAGGCCATGTAAAATGGTGCAGCAGGCCACGTAAAAATGACAGTGACGTGGTGTGCCACATTAAACGACGTGGTGGGCCAGGCCATGGTAAATGATGCGGGGCCCACACTAAATGAAAAGGCTAACAATGCAAAATGATGTGGCGGGCCACACCAAATGATGCAGTGGGTTGCATTAAATGATAAGGCAGGCTTGCTAAATGATGCAGCAGGCCAGGCCTTATAAAATGACAGAGCGGGCCAGGCCATGTAAAATGAAGCAATGGGCCACGGTAAATGATGCAACGGCAGGCCATTTTAAGCAACGCGGTAGGTCAGTTTTAATGATGCGGCGGACTGGGCCATCCTAAATGGTGTGGCCTGGTCCTATGTAGGGTTGGGTATCGAGTATCGAGTATCGATTGGAACCGGGACTAACTTTCCGATTCTCCCGGTATCGTTGAAAAGTTTAAATTTCGATTCCTATTTTCGATACCCAGACAGCCGACCGGAAAAAGAAAAAAAAATCAGCCGAACCGGAAGAAGAAGCCGCTGAGCACCAACGAAGAAGCGCCCACCGCCGGAAGTGTTAGCATAGCCGAGCGAGTCAGTCAAGCTCAAGCATGGATAGCGGGCGTCGGCGGTCGAAAGTGTGGCTTTACTTTACAAAAAAAAAAAGAAATAACCGCGAAATAACAGAGCTCCATGTCCATCAAGAAACGAGTGGAGAGAGAGCTGCAGATGTACCAGGACGTTCCACCGATACTAATGTCTGACAACCTTGCTACATGGTGGTGGTCCGGTGGAACCAACAAAAGACTTATCCTTTGCTGTCATATCGCGCTTTCTCCTATTTATGCGTTCAAGCTTCTTCCACACCCAGCGAACGTGTATTTTCCACAGCAGGAGACACTATCTGTCCAGAACGCTCACGCATCCTGCCTGAGAAGGCGGATATTGTCATTTTCCTAAACAAGAACTGTCTCTGATTTTATACTGTACCTGCTGCTAATCTGGACTGGGTTTTGCAAGTTGTTTCTTATTGTTTATTTGCTTTTCTGCACCAGGTTAGCCCATCAGTGGGAGCACGGTAACATTTTTAAGTACCTGCAGCATCATACACTTGTGTGTAAATGTGTTTTCCTGCAGCATCATACACTTGTGTGTGAATGTGTTTTCATGAGGTTTTCAAAAATAAAGCTCTCTTGAGGAAAGTGTACCCCTGGGAAAATGTATTCATAATTTATAATATTTATATTCAAGTTCATAGATTTGATATTTATATTCTTGTTGAAAACAGCCCTGTGAGGAATTTATAGTAAAGTTCATAAAAAGTTAATAGAATTAAAATTGATGGAGAATGTCAGACTATTTCATTCAGAAAGAATGTAGGTTAGCTAGCTCATTTAAAATATCCTAAACTTTTTTTTGAACCCTGCCTCTTAAAAGAATCGGAATCGTGGATCGTCAGGAATCGGAATCGAAACAAAGAACCGGAATCGGTATCGGAATCGTTCGAATTCAAACGATACCCAACCCTAGTCCTATGTGGCCCAAATGATGCAGTAGGTCGCCCTAAATCATACGGCGGACCACACAAAATAATCCGGCAAAAGGCTGGGCCACATGAAATGACAAAGCGGGCCAGGCCACGTAAAATGATGCGACAGGCCACAGTAAATGATGCTACAGCGGGCCATTTTGAGCTACACGGTGGGCCAAGTTTAAATGATGCGGCGGGCCAGGCAAAAAGATGCGGTGGACCAGATCTGCCCCCGGGCTTTGAGTTTGACACCTGTGTGTGATGCGTCGGGCCACACTAAATAATGTGACGGGCCACTCTAAATAATGCGTCGGGCCACATAAAATGACACGCCAGGCCACATAAAATGACGGTGCGCCTTGAGTTGGACACCTATGTGTTAGAGAACTAGGCCTCCATGCAAATTGTATTTTCCTTTGTTGACAAAGATCTTTTGGGAAAGATTTCATACACAAAAGGTTTTATGCACACAATTGTATACCGTATTTTCCGCACCATAAGGCGCCCCGTGTTATTAGCCGCACGTTCAATGAACGGCATATTTCAAAACTTTGTTTACCTATTAGCCGCCCCGTGCTATTAGCCGCACCTACGCTACGCTAAAGGGAATGTCAACAAAACAGTCAGGTCAGTCAAACTTTAATAATATATTACAAACCAGCGTTCTAACATCTCTGTTCACTCCCAAAATGTAATGTGCAAATGTGCAATCACAAAAATAGTAACACTCAAAATAGTGCAGAGCAATAGCAACATCAATAACTCAACGTTGCTCGAACGTTAATGTCACACAACACACAAAATAAACATTTAAAGCTCACTTTCTGAAGTTATTACTCATCCACAAATCCATCGAATTATTCTTCTTCGGTGTGCTTCACTTGTTTTTTGACACCATCTGTGAAGTGGACGCGCATGCAGTCATAGATCAACAGGGACGTAGCTGCGTGAAAAAAGTCACCCGGTGTCTTCGCTCATCTTTTCTTCATCCATCCATCCCTTCGAGTTAGCTTTTATGATGACGCCGGCTTGAAAGTTCTCTTTTGGCAAGGTCTTCCTTTTGAATATCACCGTGGGTGGAAGTTTCTGGCCGTTAGCATGGCAAGCTAGAACCACGGTGAAGACGACTTCTCATTCCCTGTGGTGCGAATATTCACCGTACGTGTTCCCGTTGTATCCACAGTGCGGTTCACAGGAATATCAAAAGTCAGTGGAACCTTGTACGCGTGTCTCTTAGTAGGAGACATTTTGTGGTCTTTACAGAAACACACAAATGAAATGAAACGTAATATCCGCGCGCTTCTTCTTCTACGGGGGCGGGTGCGGTTGCTTACGGTAGAAGAAGAAGCGCTTGCTTTTCTATGGGGCGGTTGCTTACCGTAGAAGAAGAAGCGCTTCCTCTTCTACCGAGAAAAAAGATGGCGGCTGTTTACCGTAGTTGCGAGACCTAAACGTTATGAAAATAAATATTAATATTAATCCATATATAAGGCGCACCGGGTTATTAGCCGCACTGTCAGCTTTTGAGAAAAATTGTGGTTTTTAGGTGCGGCTTATGGTGCGGAAAATACGGTACTCTGAAAAAGAAAAAAACCTTTTAAATTAATCAATCAATCAATCAATGTTTATTTATATAGCCCTAAATCACAAGTGTCTCAAAGGGCTGTACAAGCCACAACGACATCCTCGGTACAGAGCCCACATACGAACAGATTTATAAATTTTTTTGGGTCACTGTGTATATTAATAGATAATGCGGATTTGTTCCCCCTTCTTTAACATGGCAGCCTTGCCCTTCAGCGTATTGTCCACTTCTGTTGCCATGGTAATTTTCCGTCATCAAAAAACAACACCCACTTGAAAGCACAGTGCACGTGTCCTTCCTAAAGGCAGAGTGGTGCTAGTTAGCAGGCGGGGTCAGTGTTGGCCGAGCGCCGCACGGCCGCCCGCCACCGTCTACCCACGCCGCTGTGCTGCCCAGCTGAAGGCCTTGTGACTCTCTCATTGCAGGCAGACAAACGGGCACATCACAATGCGCTGGAGCGCAAGCGTAGGGACCACATCAAAGACAGCTTTCACAGCCTCCGGGACTCTGTACCTGCCTTGCAGGGAGAAAAGGTTGGTAGCCCCAATAGTGGTACAGAAACATCCCAGAGTAAGGTATATATACTTTTTTTTTTACTTGTCTTCACTGTTTGTTCAATGTCACTCACATCATGTTAAAGTGTGGGAATAGTCGATGAAAAGTGGGGGAGATGGCGGTGGAAGCTGCATGTCTAACTGCTTGGGCCAGCATCAGGAAGTTATTACGGGGAAATGTCGCTGCTCACTTCCTGTTTTGACATCCGCGACATAGACAGCATTACGAGAGCGCCCCTCCCCTGGAAACCAGTTGGGTGGGTGGTGTAGTGCGATGGGGGAGGCTTGTTTGCTGTGGGAGCCGCCTCAGAGGTCCCTGTGGGCCATTGCACAGCCAACATAGAGCAGAGTGATGAATATTAGGGTTGAGGCCACAATTAGGACGTGCTTACTCCAAAACTAACGACTAAAATGTCACAATCGTCTTGTCCTGCTGAGTCAACAATCTGATGACAAAGTACAATTTTGGCCAGGGGTGTTCCGATCCGATGTTGATGTCTTATCAGTAGATAATCGATTTTTAGATGCATCGCAATTCGTACATGGACGATTATAAAATCGATTAGTAAACATCAATAATTGATTTATTTATTGTAAATAAAGTAATGCAACCCGTTCTAAAATTTGGCTGACTGCAGCGAGCCACCTCACCGAGGGATCCGACCTGCTCCTTTACTATAGGGTACTGATGCTCCAGTTTGTCACACATTTCCATTAATTTAATAAATGTGATGGGAATTAATTTAACTTTTTCTTATTACAAATGCACTGTTTTTAAAAGTCACAAGTAATAAACGCTTATTTAGTGAAACGAAAAGAAATGCAAAACTGCGTCAAATTAAAGGTGTAGCAACAATCGTTTTTTAATCGAATCGTAGCTTTTGAATCGTAATTGAATCGTGAGGTTTCCAAAGAGTCCCAACTCTAATTAACAGTCCGATACCAGTAAAAAAGCAAGTATAGGATGATATTTTCTTGCATCTAAAATGTCCGATACAAGCAGTCCTGCAGTGTGCAATACAGGACTGCCAGCCAATGTCTAAATGGCCTCCAATAAGCACACAAGGTTGCTCTTTCCATGTATTTTAGGCTACTATGAGCTAGCAGGTACCGTATTTTTCGGACTATACGTCGCTCCTGAGTAAACGTCGCACCGGCCGAAAATGCACAATAAAGAAGAAAAAAAACATATATATGTCGCACTGGAGTATAAGTCGCTTTTTTGGGGGACATTTATTTGATAAAATCCAACACCAAGAATAGACATTTGAAAGGCAAATTAAAATATATAAAGAATAGTGAACAACAGGCTGAATAAGTGTACGTTATATGAGGCATAAATAACCAACTGAGAACGTGCCTGGTATGTTAACGTAACATATTATGGTAAGAGTCATTCAAATAACTATAACATATAGAACATGCTATACGTTTACCAAACAATCTGTCACTCCTGATCGCTAAATGACATGAAATCTTCCTCCCCGGTGTCGCTCCTGGTATGCCCCGCTAGCGTCCATTCTTTCTGCTGCTCGATCGCCGTTTTCTGCTGCATATTTCACTACGTCCAGCTTGTAATCTGCAGTATATGATTTCCTTTTCGGTGCCATTTTGGTTCAGTCCTTCTCAGTTTTTATAAGTTACCGCCAACATTAATGTGATCCATTTTAATAGCTCCGGCAGTAGCAGTTAGCATTCCAAAACCCACAATGCACTTCTGCCATGACCCGCCCCCGCCGAATTCTTATTGGTTGGCGTGTGAGTGACGATTGCTGACGTGTGTGTGACGATGGCTGCCATTTGCTTCGTCGCTCACGCGAATGAGATAAATAATATTATTTGATATTTTACGGTAATGTGTTAATAATTTCACACATAAGTCGCTCCGAAAAATACAGTACACGACACATAAGCACACAAGCTAAATATACGTAATAAGTGTCCTTGATTGGACAGTATTGCAGTCTAAAACGGCACATTTGTCAATGTAAACAAGTATTAAATAGTTATAGTTGCATATTACTTACACATTCAAAGTCTCTAAGGCAGAAGCCAATTAAAGTATCCAGTAACAAACGTGTCAGTGTCATTCAATTTACTGTGTCGTGCGCTTAACTCAGTGGATTATCGTGCCCAGTAGGTGTCACCAGAAACATTTACCACTCCACTTCAACAGCATAAATCTGTCATAAGGTTAGTGTTTTTTATACCCAAAATAGTTTTTGTTTAAAAAAAAAAAAAGTAATTTCACTTTATCAAGCCTTTTCGAACATTCCACACTACAAAATGATGAAAGTATTTATCATGATTTCTGCTGATATCGTATCAACAAATTTCCAAGGTTCCAATATCGGTATCGGAAGTGAAAAAGTTGTATCAGGACACCCCTAAATGTGACCAAATTCAGAAGGGACACACTTCCAAAATGGCAAGATTTTAAAGAATGCGAGTGAAAGGCCAAAACGCATAGCAGCTGTGTTCGCGTGGACATGGTTAGTTTCTTTTTAAAAATGCCTATGTTTTCTGTGGACATGGCCTTGGGAACCCTGTGGCGCTTGTTGTGTTGGGCTGGATTTACACTTCACTGTTCAAAAGACCCAATTCTTATGTTGTTTTTGTTCCTTCCATGTAGTCCAAGTCCAGATGTAAATCAGTGGAATAGCACATGCTCACATTTGAATCAGACTTTGTTCAACTGAAGATTCAATTCAGATACAGGCCAAACATCTGCCAATGTGTCTACAGCAGGGGTCACCAACCTGACAAATTGCCATCGACCAGTGGATCTTTGGGGCCTTTCCGGGAGATCCCAAAATATTCTGAAAATAAATGCATAATCACGTGTGTGACTAACATACCTGCCATACAGGCACGCATTGTAACC